>NC_090728.1:95174280-95186780 GCF_036898095.1 Palaemon carinicauda
GACTACTCGGAAGATTGTGCTGGAGTGCTACATTTCATCTTATTTTTTTGTGCATTAAAGAATAATTATCAGTTAAAGCTGGGTATCATTGATACTTACCTGTCACTCGAATAAGCCATCAAAACTTTCATCAAAACTCTTAGGCCTGTGTTGTACAATCGGGTAATTGAAATCGCTAGTCTGCAGGTGCTTCGCTCACTAATCAGCTACCATGTTTTAGAAAGTTTTGTCAAGAGGCTAAGTGATAGTAGCAGTGATTTTTCTTTTTACTACGAATAGAGCTTTGAGAGTTAATCAGTTAACATAAGAAGATTAATTCTTAGGATTCTCCATTTCACCAACAAGGTTTAGAAGTGAATGGTGTACCAGTAGGCATGTGTAGAACATTTTTTAACTTACATTTGGTGCATAGTGCCCGGATTTTTATCAGTCGTTATTCTCCTGTGTATTTTTTCCTAATTTGGATGTGTGCATTGTTAAAGCAAATTTTGTTGGTTGAAAAGACACTTTGATTAGCGTATGGTATTTTTAGTATCATTCTTAACATATTTGTTAGTTTTTGACGTTAATTTTTTATTTACAATGGAATGTTTGACATAGTTATGAATGTTACGTGGTAATTTAAAGCTACTTTTCGCTTACTCTTTTGTATATTGATAATTTTTTTATATGTATATTCGTCTTTCGCTTGGTCTTAGCCCCATCTTATAATAACTCCCTTCTCGTTTAGACCAAAAAAGATGTACTATCCCACTTGTTGTACTTTTACGCCCTGATCATAAATAAATGCACCAGTAGTAGTTCTTTCAATTTTTAAGCGAAAATCTCCTTCAAATTCCCCCCAAAAAGAAACTCCTGTTGTATGCGTGTGTTTATTGTAAGAATTTGCTGTAAGTCTTCTGTTTAGAAATATAACATCACATTCTCTGTACGACTCTCCCTTTTCGGGTCTTGATATTAAGCATGCCTTTTATTTGTTTCAAGAAAATCAAGATGTCCTCATCATTTCTCATGTTTGCACAATTCTCGGAGGACTGGGATAATTGCCTATACCCTAAAATTATCCTGATGGAGTTTATTAACTTGGCATGATAGAATGGGGGGAAATGTCCAAAGTATAATTTGAATTGAACTGTTTTATAATTGTTGTAAGAATATTAGTATGATGTTAGCGTATGAGATGACTCAATTCATTCTCCCAATTGAAGTTGTATCATTAGAAAACAAAAATGACCATTGTTATGATCGTTGACTAACAAAGGTTTCCCCTGAACGGTTCCATGAAACATTCTAAATGCGTTTATGAATTTTTAAAGGAGGGTCAAACTTTGTCCATTGAGACGGATTTTTGAGGGATGCCACTAATACCCGGGAAATGGAACATCAAAGGTGTGGAATTAAAAAGTCTCCTTTGGACAGGAATCGCTCACGTGAGTCCCACCATCTGTTCCATTGAGACTGCAATTTTCCCTTTTTCCTTCTCTCAGCTTTTTTCAGGGGAGGGCTGTGAAGATGAATGAGTCTATCGTGGCAAGGCTGTAAACAATGGATGCACTCTGCTCCCGGCAAATCTCAATTTTAAGAAACGTGGTGAGGAATTATATGACAGTCTTCGTGGTGTCTGACCCGTCTGTGGAACTCTAATTTTTTCGAAAGTCCACTTTTATATAATACATTCTAAAGGGAGCCTCCCCTCTGGACTGAAAGAAAGGCGAGTTTAATGGATCTCGGGGAGTTAACAATGGTGATCTGGTGGTCCAAGTCTCCCTTTACTCTGGCGACGTTATTATCGGATGTCTCTCTCTCTCTCTCTCTCTCTCTCTCTCTCTCTCTCTCTCTCTCTCTCTCTCTCTCTCGGGATTAGTCATCATGGTATATTGCACGTTTATGAGTAAATTTAAGCATTCCAAAGAAAATTTAATCAAGAAAGATAAACACAAAGAAAATCCTTGAATTACACGAGTTAGCGCTAACTTAATTTTTCATTCAGTAACTTATATTGATAAATTGCCATTCTGGATTTCTGTATGTGTTGATGGAACCCAGTTCTCATAATCTGTGTAATATTTGTACGTTAGCTTGACATTCAGGGCAAGAAACTGAAGTGAAACTAATCACTCTAGTATTAATTATAGAGAATTGTATCTAGCCACAATGAATATTCTAAAAACTATATTTTGAATGTTTTGACAAAGAGTTTCTGTTATGTGATATCTTGGGATGTTTGTTTTTTATCTTCCTTGAACAAAACCATCGTCACTAGGTTTCTTGCCGGGGGACATTCCTCAAGCTTTAATTTAGTAGGGACTCTTACATAACACCTTAATTATATTTCTTAATGAATAGCAGTGAGTGCTACTCGTTCTGAATAGCTGCTGCTACTATACTCTTTTACTGTGCTACTGTCACACTGCATAGAGAGGCCTTTCACCTGCATCATTATAATCGTGTTAAATTTTTTTTGGCTTTAAGTAGGATTTAATGTTTGTCTGAATATGGGAAACTATTATCGTATGAGATTCGCCTAAAATATTCCTTGTTTAGTCATGCCTGTCCTCGAGTATGTCACTAAAGTTTCCCGTCTCTCTCTCTCATGTCACTAAAATTTCCCATCTCTCTCTCATGTCACTAAAATCTCTCTCTCTCTCTCTCTCTCTCTCTCTCTCTCTCTCTCTCTCTCTCTCTCTCTCTCTCTCTCTCTCTCTCTCTCATATATATATATAATATATATATAATATATATATATATATATATATATATATATATATATTTCAAATAAGCCATATATATTAATACATTAAAGTCTGGATTCTCTTAACGACCTCGGGATCAGAGCCCAAGGCGGAACCGCCCAAAGACTATGATATCGGACCGGCGGGGATTTGAACCCTCGTCCAGGATATCTGTATGCCAGTGACCATACCATATCATAGTCTTTGGTATCATAGTCTTTGGGCGGTTCCGCCTTGGGCTCTGATCCCGAGGTCGTTAAGAGAATCCAGACTTTAATGTATTAATATATATGGCTTATTTGAAATATGAAAGAAACACGTTTAAATGTGCAAAAAATTTATCATATATATATATATATATATATATATATATATATATATATATATATATATATATATATATATATAATGTATAATTTTCTTTTTTCGTGGGACTCTGTATGTCTATAGCTGATTAAGTCGATTTATCTCTTAAACGGAAAGTATCCATACGTAGCTTTCTAGGATGATCTATATGTTAGAAATTTTGTATATCCATGCCATTTGTGACTCGGTGTCAATATTTTTTACTTTTATAATGTCTCTCTTATGATAATTAATTTAGTAATTCGGCACATAAAAGTAATGTTAAAGAAATAACATCCTAAGTATGTTTGGTATATAAAGATAGCAAAATACCTTAGGAATTCTTTTTATGATATTGGTACACCGTTCACTTCAACTGCGTCCGCTGAAATAACCGCGGAGGAAAATTGCTTTCGTTTGAATCCCAAGGAATAGCCTGATAGCTTAGGTTGTGTCAGTAACCATTAACTGATTAGTTTCCAAAGGCAATTTAAGAGTTGCATGGTTTTGGTCTGGGGTTTTCGGCTGTTGAATCGTCTTTCTCTTTCACTGTTCCAACCCGTGTCTGTTCACGATAGTTACTCTTTTTGCTTGCTGGAATTATGTTATATTTGCCTTTTCATACGATAAACAGTAAAGAGAATGAATATCTATATTTACTAAAAGGAAAATGTAGTAGTTTTAACCCAGTTGGTAAAAGATCCTACTAAATATTTGCCATTTCTTTTTTAGATTTTGAAAAGTTTATAACATTGTCAACTTACTGGCGTTATGTTTTCACACACACACACACATATATATATATATATATATATATATATATATATATATATATACACATATATATATGTATATATATGTGTATATATATATATATATATATATATATATATATATATATATGTGTGTGTGTGTGTGTGTGTGTTTTATTTGATACTATTTGTGATCAGCATTCCATTCTCACCCACATCTTACTTCCTCCTGCAGTTCAGGGTCTACGTTGAATTGGTAATGCTGGATTACCTGGAATTAAACGAACGAAAGTAACTTATTTACGACAGATGTAAGAATGAATTAAGGTTTTTAGCCCATTGTTGATTCTTTTTAGCAAATTTAAAAAGGTTGTAGAAAAACATAGATAATTTATTATTTATTTTATAGCACAGATTTTTCTTACTATTTATCAAAGTTAATTTTTTGTATTTTAAGATTTTAAAACTTCAGCACAGCAATCTAATTTTTTGTAAAGATATTAGTTTTTTTTAGCCAATACATTTTGTCACCATTTTATTGAAATAAGAGTAGTTGACATCTATTAGAATTATAATAGAAAAACTGCACACGGATCTTTCGCTAAATGTATATTTTGTCTTGTAACTTTAGAGCAAAAATCATATTTACAAACATTAGGAAGAACATTAACCGGAAGTCATTTGAACGTAAATTTATTTTTAATTACAAGATGGTAATAAGTGGAATATATGAAAAAGTCATGTCCTATATTAATAAAGAGAATCTTTTGAGTGTTCAAGACCTGTATTTTTTTTCAAAAACTAGTTATCTCGACTCTTGAAAGTTTACGTTACTTTTTCTTATTATATGAGATGATGTGATGTTTTCTCTTTAATTTTCCTAGTATATATATACATATATATATATATATATATATATATATATATATATATATATATATATATATTAGGAAATTTAAAGAGAAAACATATATATACACATATATATATGTTATATATATATATATATATATACATATATACATATATACATATATATGTATGTATGTGTATATATATATATATATATATATATATATATATATATATATATATATATATATATATATATATATATATATATATATATATTAGGAAAATTAAAGAGAAAACATATATGCATATATATATATACACACAGAGAGAGAGAGGAGAGAGAGAGAGAGAGAGAGGAGAGAGAGAGAGAGAGAGAGAGAGAGAGAGAGAGAGAGAGAGAGAGAGAGAGAGGTTATTGATTAGACCTTGGCTAGAGCTTTGAAAACAACATAGGAAGATCTCAGGGGTTAGAGAAAACTTCATGGCGCTACCAGTGTCACTACGCAAGTCCTTAGTTCGTACTTTATTCGATACTTCAAGTTAAATACAATTTCATGTACGTTAATCGGAAGGTGTTTATCTGTCCAATAATCAGATTAAAGTGTACCGGTAGATATATTTACATTAATTCGTCTTCCGAAGTATTTATATTTCTATAGAGTGACTATCCGTATAAATAAGATCTTAAAGTTAAGAGAATTACTTCAGTATTGTTAGTAGTGATGTTTCAGGTTTAAAGGAAAACAAGTTTTATCTTCATCCTATAAACTCTTCGTACCAAATTCAAGTCTGAGAAAGAAAGAAAAAGAAAGGCAGTTTATTGGTCCTCTCATCTCTGAACGTTCCATTTTCATAGCTTTTTCTCCAAACAATGTAATTGAAAGAGATTCTCTGATTTCAAAATAGTGCTTTTGAAAAAAGATTGTATTCTGTATGTGCTCTGCATCGGTGTGAATTTGAGCCTTTTATTGTCTTCCTAATGAATTTGATTTTTTTCTATCCATTTTTGTGTGTGAAAAAAACTCAAACTTGAAGAATGTTCTTTACTTTTGTTCTAGCTAAGCCTATCTCTCTCTCTCTCTCTCTCTCTCTCTCTCTCTCTCTCTCTCTCTCTCTCTCTCTCTCTCTCTCTCTCTTTCTCTCATGAAAAAATGCAAGGAATTAAGTTTTTTTCGTCATCTTTCTGGCCAAGGCAAAATGACATGTAAAAGAAAACTTTTTTATAAAAACAAATAAATCTCAAGAATACTCTCTCTCTCTCTCTCTCTCTCTCTCTCTCTCTCTCTCTCTCTCTCTCTCCTCTCTCTCTCTCTCTCTCTCTCTCTCTCTCTCTCTCTCCATTTGTCCACCGACACTTTACTGCATATAACCTAATCCGGCAGAATGAGGAGGGTAGCAAAGGATATTCTAATTTTGTGAAATGGCGGTTTCACATCGGGAGTTATCTGCGGGGATGAGGAATAAGACTCGTTATCTCATTTCTTTGATTAAATTCGGAGGTAACCTTTACGCATGTGGCAGTTCTTGCGGCATTTTTGACTTTGGGAAATGGTCTCATAAGGTTATGGCCGAGGTTCCCGCGTTTTACCTCTTTTTGTATATGAAATTGAAATGATTTCTATATGTTTTAAGATTGCTCTCTCTCTCTCTCTCTCTCTCTCTCTCTCTCTCTCTCTCTCTCTCTCTCGTTCTTCCTTCCTTCCTTCCAGACTACACGTGTCAAGTGACGTTGCCTTTCTTCATTTCAGAAAAAAAATAACGTTATTATGTTCAAGTATATTCTAGTGATGAATGTACAGTTCTCGCTTCTGAAAAGACTTTTCTTTTCTAATATTATACAGTATTTTGATGAACGTATTTCAAATGAATGGTCGAATGTTTTGTTATCTATAATTGTTTCTAAATCGAAGCGGTTTGATTTTATGATTTGTATAAATCTGTTTCTGCAAAACAAAGTTGATTTTACTTTTGTTTATTTCAATATCTTTCCTCTGGATATAGACTTAACGTCATTCATGTGATAAAAACTTCACGGGAAAGTAACGAGGTTAAAGATCAGAATGAAAATTGACATAGAAATTGTTGTATGTTAATGTGGCGGATGTGGTTATCAAAGTTTATACCACATCGAGGATGAATATGTAAATGATGAAAATATATATAAGCCTTAGAGCCTATCTTTCTTTCTCTTTTCAAGCATGATTAATGTACATAGCTGTGAGATGGCTCTCACTTGTTACAAGAAAAGGTTAACATTGTTTTTTTTTTTATTAGGTATATAAGATTATATGCAGATATCGAAGGCTGTCGGTCTATGCTTCCTTAAAGATAATTAGAAAGTAAAAAATATGTGTAATTATATATTTTGCAACTTCTGACGCTCTCTGTATTGTTTGTGTTATTTGCTGTTGCCCTCATTGTATATTTTCTTGAAAAAACATATTGTAATTATGTGTTATTAATTTGACGGCATTCGTCCTTGGCAACGAACTTTTACGTTGGCTATAATTGCTCGTAATGAGAACCATTTTCCAAGTAATGCACTTGGTAATGTAACAGTTTTCGTAATGAACTCTGGGTCCTTGCCGGTGTGAGATATTCTGTGAATATACATTGCGTGTGTTTGAAGCTTAATTATTACGGCAGGCTGGCTAATATGAGAGGGTGTTTTTCGAGTGTTGGGATAGCTTTTAGCCCTGGAATAAGGTCGTCGTCACCTGGCCTCTTCTGTTGCATTGCATGAGTGTTGCCTTTTCTTTCTTTTCTGTCGGATCATTCCCTGCTTTGTTTACACATCGCCACTCTCTAAGTGCGTTAATCCTCGCGTATCTCTCCCTGTGTGTGTTAATCCGCGTATCCCGCCATCTCTCTTTTTTTATATACTAAAGCTTTTGTATGCCACGTCCTTTTAGCATTAACACCGCCATGATATTTCTTTTTTGTGTATATATCCTCTTATATTTCCCCTTGTGTAAGTCTTAAGTATACTCTCTCTCTCTCCTCTCTCCTCTCTCTCTCTCTCTCTCTCTCTCTCTCTCTCTCTCTCTCTCTCTCCTCTCTCTCATTTATTTGTAGTTGGTAATCTAATTTTTGGTTTCGTACATCTTTGTCTCCTGTTTCCTGATCTCTTGGCATTTCTCCCATGTGTGTCACACTATTTGCTTTAATTATCGTGAGGTAAACCAATCTTTAGCCAAGTCTTTATTTCATATCCGAATGCTTTGGACACGATTGTCTTCCATTCTCTTTTCCGCTATGTTTTAATCGCTCTGGTAAGGATTCTCCATCAATTTTCACTTTATTTTTCCTCCGTTTATCTTCACTCATGCATTTTATGGACATGAAATGTTTCTTTGTATTTATATTTTATGTATAACTGTGGAGGCCTTTTCTTTATATATCTTCCTTTGTATCTTTTACGTCTCTTTGTCCTTTCTGTATCTGTGTCCGACGCGGGTTCTTCTGCTGTTTCATTCCTGTATCTCGATGTTCGTGAATCTCCGACGTATTCCCAGGCTGCAGACTTCCGCCGACTCCTGCTTCATTCCAATGCGTCTCGTATAGCCATGTCGCGCCATGAGAAATCAGGTCGTTTGAAGGTTCAACATTTTTTGTCCGCTTTTTGTTAACCTTTTTTTGTTTTGTTTTCTTCTGTTGTGTATGTCACCTGCTCTTTCGGAGCATTCCTGCAGTTGCACTGAAATTTGATGAAATCCCAGAGAGAAAAAAGGTCAGGTCTCTCTCTCTCTCTCTCTCTCTCTCTCTCTCTCTCTCTCTCTCTCTCTCAAGTGTGCTCGCGTTCTCTCATTCTTGGGAAAAGAGGAGTATGGCCTGAAGTGAAAAGGCGCCTCACGGCAACAACTTTTTGGATCACATGTCTGGAGGATTTATGATAGCCCTTCCAACTCTATTCGGTTCATGGGGGAATATTTATATCGTTCTTTCTTCAGTCTCTCACGCCTGGCTTATTGATTATGTTTTCTTTCTTTGTACGCGTCCTCTAGGATCTCATTCCCGATGGTACATTTTTTTTTCGCACGAGTATTTAGACACTTGTTTACGTTTACGAAGAGAGATAGAGAGAGAGAGAGAGAGAGAGAGAGAGAGAGAGAGAGAGAGAGAGAGAGAGAGAGAGAGAGAGATGGGGGCGTGGTGCTGTACCGAGTATATCAAGTAAATTTTGATACTCTTATCTTAACGTTTGTTCTTGCCATCGCTCACTAATATGTAGTGAATGCTATTTGTAATTTTGTCTAGTATTATCCAAATATTCAAAAGAAATAGTTTCCCAATTAATGAAAACATTTGCACCATTTAATTTTATAGCGATAACTGACCAGTTTAAGGTCTTCATAGACGTACGTTTATCTTGTCCTCTGATGAGGTAGAATATGGACTTTATTGCAATGTCCGTGGACGGAATGAAGATCATCTGGACTGATTTTGCAGCCGAGTAATGGGACACACTTCTCTCTTAACAACTCGAATGACGTCGAGCTCTCTCTCGTTCCCGCTCCTGGTGGTTGAACAGAACAGATCACAAGGACATATTCATAGAGTTGTCAATATCCTTTCTGAACACCGTGAAGGCCCTCGATACACCTGGTCGGGCCCTACTATCAGCACTAAGATTGTTGGAATAGGTCCATTCTTTGTGAAGAAGCATGTTTCCGTCCGCCTGATTAAAGGCATCTGATCAAGATCTCTTCGGGATTTTGAAACAGCATTTCAGTGAAGGCAATAAAAACGGACAAATGTATCCATCACCCATGTTAATATTTATGTCCTGAGAGACTTAATAGATGTGATACAGTAAAATGAACTTAAGGAATTTAAATAACTTGCTTTAAATGTTTTTCCAGTAAATAACAGAATTAATCCAAGAAATGCTTAAATGCGAAGCTTCATTTTCTTTGAATATTTTTGGAGCCATCACAAGACTGCACAGATCGCGCACACGAAAAAGAATCTATGCACCAGACAGGACAGCGAGGCGTAAGAAAGCTTATGATATAAGCAAATCAGAAAAAAATAGTCGTCATAAGAAAAAAGAAAAAAGTACTGGCATTTGGTTGAGCCAATGTTTGTTGACTCGTAAGCCCTCCCCCCCACGACAAGGGAGCCAGTATTGGGAGGGAAAAAAACCCGGAGAAGTCAGACTTCTCCCCTTTCAAAAGTGTTATTCTTAGATTTTTAATTTCACTGGAAATTAATAAGCTAAGAAAGTTCCTTACAAATAAAATTGCTACATGAAATTAAACCCAAACTAAATATTCCCCCCTACAGACCGTAGTAAACAGTCCACTACCTTATACCAAAGATTACAAATAAACTGAACAAACCTGTTACTGGTCATCCCTACCTGCTGTCCATTTTGTAACATCCTCAGGGTCCTGCTCAATTCCTCCAGAGATGGCCGCCCGCTTTGCATTCCTAGACAAGCTTCTTCTGATGAGGTTCTTCAGATCCTGGTTTTCTCCAGATCCAGGTATCTTCTGCATCAGCTTCCCAAAGGAAAAGATTGTCAGTCTCTGGGCTGGTTCGTCCACAATCCTTACTGAGAAGGGGGTCATAATGATAGGCTCGAAACTCTTGATCGGTCTTGGGAACAGTCTCCTTCCGAAGGGCCACGCAAATCCAAAGTCAATTATTGTGGCCACCGGGTCTTGCGGGCACACAGTCTCTTCGATCATGACATTGCCAGCATGCAAGTCATTATGACCAACGCCTGTCTTGTGGATGTCCCCAAGAATCTCCGCTACCTTAGCCATCACACCAAAAATCTTCTGCACATCATCTGCGTAATTATGCATAAACTGGCCAAGAGTGTAGCCGCCATTATAAGACATGGCAATGGCCACATCAGTCTTCGTGTCACGCCGTCCATACAGAACTGGAACTCCTTCAATTCCTGCCAGCTTCTCTAAACAGTCTGCTTCTTTGAAGAAAGCCTCTCTGTTGCGCAAGTCCTTTATCCTTCGAGACCTTCAGCACACCATCTATCCATACTCGTTTACATTTGATCTTGCATCTGAAGGCCCTTCCATACGAGCCTACTCCAAGGAGTTTTCCAGTCCTGATATCAATCCTCATTAGCTTTCTTACGTGGGTCTCTTGCGGGTTTCCAACTTCATTTTCTTTGGGGACATCCCAGACTGTTCATTCCGTTCGCTTCGTCTTCTTACTAGCTTTAGCGATTCCTACTTACTGGTTTCTTCTCTTCGCCAAGTCTTCTTTTCTTCGGGGAGTTTCCCTCTTCGACCATCAACCCCCACATGTTTCCTCTTCAGAGTCTTAGGCATCGTTGCTTCTATTTGAGAACTAGGTCCGCCAAACTTACCTTATGCACAAAGGGACCTTCTAAAAGCTTGCCGTACACTGAGCCGGAACGGAACCGCCGCCTAAGCCACCGAAGCCTCAGAACAGAACAGAACGACGTCCACGCGTCGCACACTGAGCCAGAAGCCACGGAACGGAACCGACTTTTACATAAACGAAGGAAGTTTTCCTTAATCATAACCGAGTTTTTATTAATTGATGTTACAATGATTAGATATTCTGTATATCAAATCTTATATCGAATCCGTAAGCCAGATGTTTATATGTTTTCAAAAAAGAAAAATAATAATAATAATTAATAATAGTAATTAATAATCACTCCAAAATTCTTTGTATTAAATCATCAGTTCACAATCATGTTATAAAAGTACATTCGTCAAATTTCTGACGTCAGCAAAAAAAAAACAATAATAATAATTAATAAATCGCTCCTAAAATCTTTGTATTAAATCATATGTTTACATCATTGTTATTAAAATACATTCGTCAAATTTCTGACATCTGAAAAATATTGGTTGCTGTCACACTAACCTCCGAATTCCTCAGCAACCCTCTCCAAAACAACCGCTGCAGTCGTTCTGCGCATGTGTAGCCTGTCAGGACGCCACCGACGCTTCAGAAAAAATATCTTTCAAAGAATACTGTGTCGTTTCCGTTATGTTCTGGCGCGTCAGTTCCGTTCTGTTCTGGCCCAATGTGCGCAGCCAGGTAAGAATGCATGCTTTCGATTTTTATCGGACGTTTCGGTTCCGTTCGGGCTCAGTGTGCGGCAAGCTGTTAGACTTACCTGCAGTTCTCAATGAACGTGGCGACCGAAGTCCCTATCTTTATATACCCTAGGTTGAGATATTTTTCCGATTTTTTCGATTTTTCAAATTTCAAATTCATTTTTTAAAAATTCCCACGCTTCTGGAGACCTGTACGAAGCTTTCGAAACCAGAAGTCTCCAGCAACAGTCATTCACCAACTCCATCTTCAAGAAACCAATATTGATTCTCGCTCTTTCGAGCTCCTGACGATCCTCTGGAGACAATCTAGGAATACGTAGATACTTCTATTCCCTTGAAATATTTTTTCGTTCTTTTCATTCGAAATTAACAATAACTATGCATTACGAATATGATAATTTCCAACTAACTATGCAATTGGAAAGGAGAGAGAGAGAGAGAGAGAGAGAGAGAGAGGGAGAGAGAGAGAGAGAGGAGAGAGAGAGAGAGAGAGAGAGATCTGGAATGCTTTGGCAATATGTTACGCAGACATGTCTAAACAAGGAATTATCATACACAACGTATACGCTTTCCAGCATTCAGAATGAACAGCAAAGCTGAAAAATTCCCAAATGTCATACGAAGATCAGCATCATCAAGCTTAACTCCGTCAAAGTTTCATTACTAACTCGGAATCTTTCGAGCAATGGAATGAAACAGACAAGGATGCCATTCCAATTCCCCCCCCCCCCAATTTCTAATCATGAAAT
>NC_090728.1:95194280-95209280 GCF_036898095.1 Palaemon carinicauda
CGAAAGAGGAGACATGGTTGTAGAATTTTCTGAAAGAAACAATCTTTAAGTCATGAAAACCAGTTTTTTTTTTTATAAGAAAAGAAACATTGAAAATTAGCATGGAGAAGCCCAAATGGAGAAAGGAAAAACAACATTGATTTTATACTGGGTGAAAAAGTTACTCTAGTTACAGATGTAACTGTAATAAGCAAGTTAAACGCCCATAGAATGGTAAAAACGCAAAAATTTGTTTAGATTTAAGGAAAGAAAGAAAAACTAATTTTAAGAAAAAATAAATATTCCTCTAATTAGAGAAAATCCTGTTGAGTTTGGTTTAGCAACACTAAATAGGTATTCCAGCTATTATTATTATTATTATTATTATTATTATTTTTATTATTATTATTTTTTATTATTATTATTATTATTATTATTACAAGCTAAGCTACAACCCTAGTTAGAAAAGCAGGAGACTATAAGCCCAAGGGCTCCAACAGGGAAAATTAGCCCAGTTAGGAAAGGAAACAGGGAAATAGATAAGCTACAAAAGAAGTAATGAACGCATTATAAGAACAGTAGCAACATTATATTAGATCTTACTTATATAAGCTATAAAAAAAAACAAGAGGGAGAGAAACATGATAGAATAGTGCTCCTGACAGTACCCTCAAGTAATACAACTCTAACCCAAGAAATGGAAGCAAGTAAAGTAGAAATGAATACTAATTTAACAAAATTTGTATTGGAAACAACACCAGAGATAGGTGGAAGAGTTCATAAACAAGATCAAAGAAAACTATCAGAAAAGGCCAAAAAAATCTAATAAAGAAACGATTGAAAATGAGGGAATATCCAAGAGAGAGGTGCAATAAAATTAGCAGAACTATCCAAAACAATAAACAAACTAAAAACCCAAGACATTCGTAAACACAATCGTACCAATATTGAGGCAATACTGAAGAAAGGAAGAAGCATCAAGTTGATGAAAAGAAGACTTTGAATAAAACGCCAATAGATGTTTGGTTTAAAGGATAAGAATGGAAATATCATTACTAGAGATGGAGTGATATAAATTACAGAGTATTTGTATACAGTGCTATACAGTAGTAATATAAGAAATAACTTTTACCTAAAAAAACAATGGAACACCTGGGCAGTTACAAAAAGTAATGGTAGAAGTAATTGAAAACAATAACAGGCATGAAAAGAGCCTAAACAGCTGAAGAAGGTGGCCTAACAAATAATTTGATAATAGATGGAGGAGATTTCGGCTGAACTTTACAAAGAATTTTTGCAAGAATGCTCTATACCTACAACTTGGAAAAACTTTGTGATGATACTAATTCACAAAAAGGGAGACACAAAAGACATGACAAAATACCTCTCAATAAGTTTACTCTCAATGATATATAGAATACTTATAAAAATCATATTATTCGAATAGAAAGACATACTTTAATCAACCAAGAGTGCAGGTAGGCTTTAGAAACGGGTATTCAACTTCCCATATCCATGTAATTAACTAGCTAATGGAAAAATCAACAGAATAAGACAAACCACTATAAGCCGGCCGTTGAGATACTGCCGCTAGAGAGTTATGGGATCCTTTGCTTAGCTAGACAGTACTACATTGGATCCTTCTCTCTGGTTACGGTTCTTTCCCTTTGCCTACACATACACCGAATATTCTGGCCTATTATTTACAGATTCTCCTCTGTCCTCGTACACCTGACGACGCTGAGATTACCACACAATTCTTTTTCCTCCAAGGGGTTAACTACTGCATTGTAATTATTCATTGGCTACTTTATTCTTTATGGTAAGCAGCTCTTCTAGGAGGACACTCCAAAATCAAACCATTGTTCTCTAGTCTTTGGTAGTGCCATAGCCTCTGTACCATTGTCTTCCACTGTCTTGGGTTAGAGTTCTCTTGGTTGAGGGTACGTACACTTGGGCACACTATTCTATCTAATTTTTCTTCCTCCTTTTTGGTTAACGTTATTATAGTTTATATAGGAGATATTTATTTCAATGTTGTTACTGTTCTTAAAATATTTTATTTTTCCTTGCTTCCTTTTCCATCCTGCTTCTCCAACCAGGGTTGTAGCTTTGCAAGTAGTAATCATAATAATGATATGGCAGTTATAGCCTATAAGAAAGCTTTTGATTCTGAGAAAACTCCAGCAATAATGAAAGCCATTCAAAGACAAGGAATAGAAGAATCTTATGTTAGAACACTTGAATATATCTATATGGGAAGTACAGCAATCTTAATACTACATAAAGATAGTGAGAAAAATCTGATTGAGGAAGGGTTTAGACAGGGAGACCCCATCTCTCTTAAATTATTCACATCATGCCCAGAAGTAATTTGTAAAAACTTAGATTTGGAAAATTTAGGAATTAGCACTAATGGAGAATACCTTAACAAATTAAGATTTGCAGATGACTATTCTCTTTAGTGAATCATGGGGAAATTTCAAAAGGTAATAGAAGATTTTATATGAGAAACCAGAAACGTAGGACTGAAAATAGATATGAGTAAAACTAAGATATTGTTCAATTGAATGCAGAGACAACAAATAATGGTTTTGCATGAACCTCTAGAGATTTTTAATGAATATACATTCTTGGGACAGACAGTAAATGTTTCCCCAAACCATGATGACGGAAATTAAAAGAAGGTTGAGAATAGGATGGAGAGCTTTTGGTAAACAAACTGAGATTATGAAATGTAAAATACATGCCTTAAAACTATGGGAATTTTCCACTTACGAGGTATTCTCCTGGTTAAAGAAAATTTATATATATATATATATATTTATATATATATATAATATATATATATATATATATATATATAAGATGAATTTGGTATTATACTCTCTTCATAAACGTAATTGTCTCCTAAAGGACAGATAACAGACAAAACTCACGCCTCTACAGATATCTTGATTTCCTGAAAATTGACTTAATTTTTTTTATTCCTTTTAAAATAATATCGGCAACTTTAAAAAAGATATTTAAACAGATATTGTTTGCCTGAACCCTACATGAAATGAATATGAAAATATTACCAAGACGTGCAAGAGGACTTGAAAATCTCAAAATAAATTTTTTGTTCTCTTTAATTTGCTTACCTTTCAACAGTTGAGAATACCTCGTAAGTGGAAAATTCCCATAGTTTTAAGGCATGTATTTCTACGTTTTATATATATATATATATATATATATATATATATAATGTGTTTGTATGTATGTATGTGTTTTGTAAGTAAATTTGTTTTATTTATTTTATTTTTGAATGGTCGTTATAGATTATAAAATGCTTTTTTTCAGTTTATTCAATTTAGAGAGCATACTTGCAAACACATTCTGTACCTTTAAAAACTACCCACTTGAGCCTGACTGAGAGGCAGTTGGGGATCCCTTGCAAAAACTGCGCTTTAAGCTTCTTGTGACACGTAGAGGGTCGAGCCAGGCTATAAATTACCATGTTTTACCGGAGTGTTAATACCTTTGAGTCACGGGCTTAGGCCTGGACGTGGGGCCGGAGGACGAGTGGGGAACCTTTAAGAAATAGCTCACGCCTCTTTAAAGTAATCTCGAGGTCCACGGGATCTGGATCCTTTGGCGCTTTAAAAATATCCTTCACATGCCTTGACTGGCTCTCTCGCTGCCAAGGCTTACTAAAAACTCTTTTTCCCTTTATGCCGTTTTGTCTTAAATTAGTCTCTCTCTCTCTCTCTCTCTCTCTCTCCTCTCTCTCTCTCTCTCTCTCTCTCTCTCCTCTCTCTCTCGAGTTATCTTTGAGACTGTGATACTTCATGTGAAGATCAGTAAATTTTTATTGAATATCATATTAAATCAATTATCAGTATAATTATTTGCTTATTGTATTATTTTCTGGGATTTTCATGATGTTAAATGATATTGGGGATGTTTCTTATATTTAATTATATTAGTTTCTGTGTTCCATGTTAATTTTGATGTTGATTTAGTGTTGATTTGAACTATATGAGAGATTACTCTTAATTATCAGATGATAGACAAGGTGATGTCCTTGGAGGGAAGTCCTTTTAATTCTTAGAAAAGGCCAGAGCCAAGTTGATGAATCTCATGGCGTTGACGCACATTACTCAGTGTTTCTTATCGCCATCCATCTTCATTCTCTAGTCATGGTGGATTTAGCCCGGGACGTCTTTCGATTTTCTTCTTCCGTTTCGTTTTACGTCACAGTTTTTGAGTCGGGCATCCTACTTTGGAAGATCTCGAATGGCTTTTCAATGCAGAAGTTCAAAAGCAGAAGCATTTCAAGGTATAAAGGTATGGTGCCTTCGACTTCGCTTGGATGCTTGCATTCAGATAAGTTAGGGTAAAACTATCTCTCTCTCTCTCTCTCCTCTCTCTCTCTCTCTCTCTCTCTCCTCTCTCTCTCTCTCTCTCTCTCTCCTTGCGAACTTTGTCATATCAGAAGTTTATCGCTGTTCCTGTTGATAAGGCGTGTTTTGTTGACCAAACCTTCTTTTTATTCTTGTGTAACTTAAAAGTGTTTTCATATTGATTTCGTGGATGAAATAACTTTTTTTTTTATTAGTCTATTGAAAGATCCAGATTATTGATCTACTGGCTTCTGAATATGCGTTTGCTTTATTTTGTTGACATATTGTTCTGATTTGAGTAAACGCAGGTGTATGTTTTTTTGTGAAACCGATGTTTTTTTTTTTTTTCAAGTATAACTTATTCAAAAGTTTAAGTAAAAATGAGAATTATTGTTATTACATTTTTATTGTTAGTGTGTAAACAAACCTTTTTCATTTGACTGGATTGAACTTTCCAAAAATATTTTCAAATTTGTGGACATTTAATTTTCCTATTTTGAAATGAATTTTTATCATTGGACTAAAACGAATAAAGGTATTCTTATTCATTGAATGGATGTTGTTATCAGTCATGATCATATTTTTTAATTCATTTTCATATTCTTTCTAATGATATGAACTGTAGTATATACTGTAACTTGTACACCTTCTCTTCAAAAGACACTATGGAAAAGTCTGAAACTCAAGAGTCAATCAGCTTGTTCAATCTTTCAGTGCTCGCTTCTAGAATGGGGAATTCTCCCCCTTAGTCATTCCCTTAAAAAAAATTTCTCTCTCTTCTCGAGAGTTTAGTCTGTTAACTATTAAATAGTATTTTTTTTCAGGGTGGGGCATTTTTATATAATCTGTTAGAATATGCTTTAGATATTTATTAATGAAATCTTGAAAGCAAATAAATATATCTGAATGTTATTTTGATTTATATGAAGGAGACTATTTACGCATCATGTTTGAAATATATCCAGTCATTACACACTATGCCGTATGTATGTATATATATATATATCTATATATATGTATATATATACACACATATATATATACATATATGTATATATATATATATATATATATATATATATATATATATATATATATATAAATGTGTTTGGGTTTTGTTTTATAAATTCACAAAATCAATCTTTATTTTAAGACTGATAGTGATCAGACTGTAGTTGGTAACAGTGTTTTATAAAGAAAAATGCAAAGAATCAATATAGATGCCTTACAAAGATATCAATTTTATTACAAAGAATTTATTAATGAGTGCATATAAAGCGGTATCAATTTGTAGCTCTTAACATTATCAACACTCGTCTTTACTAAATAGTGAGGAATGAAAAAGTAGAGCTCTAATAAAAATATCAAACGTCGCTTATGTACTGCTACAGCCAGAGCACGAGTCCAAATTATACATTAGTTTCCATCAAATTATTTAGTAACACTTCATCTCATTAATTGAAGTTTAGGCTACTGAGTAGTTAGACGCAGTGACCATACAGCGTGATTATATAGTTCTGAACACTTCATTTCGCTAAAAGCAATTCAAACAAAAAATGGCACTAGACTTTGTTATCACTTCAGTTTCTCAAGAACGGTTTATAATCAAATCAAAGAGTTATATTATCCGTGAGAACAGATGCCGAAGAAAACAGAGATATCAGAGCCTAAGGGAAACTTAACTTTTAAATGCCTTGCGGAATACTGTCGAGCAGAATTTACAGAGATGTGTCTTCCTTTATCCAAAACTAACCTTTATTTACCCAAACTCAAGTACGTATTAACATTCAAGTGTCACATTTTAAATCCCAAAATTTCGGTCCCAAAATGCTTTTAAGGATCTTTGTAATAAAAGAACTTATATGTACATAATTTCCTTGGATATTACTAAAATTATTCTTATTCACTTAATAAAGACATTTACACAAAGAATCCCATATTTACCAAGATATACGTAATTTCAGACTCGTGGCTCTTTTTGGAAAAGGTTACTTGGCTCCAACTTCAACGCATGCTCGATTCTTTGTGTTCTGGAATATTCCCGATTTCCTACATTGCTTTAGATTTTTCCCGGACCGTAAAAAAAAATACACCGTATTAGGTTTTATAGGTCGTAGTAGATTAGTTAATAATCACCCTTCATTTACGTTCTTGATAAATACATTTATATATACCCCTGAGCAATTACATAAGAGTATTATATAATGATAATAGATATAGGAACTAGTATTACAACTCATATCACTGTAATTATTTCAAGGTCTTAAGACGTAATAATCCACATCGACATATTTCTAACAATATATATATATATATAGAATATAATATTCAAATGAAGAATACCTTTCTATTATGAAATGAAATGCAAAATGAAGAGCCCTTAAGGGGAAGCCTAAATGCAGTAATAATTTGCGCCGAACTCCCCTTGTTCATTAAGAAAAATAGGAAATTCAATGAAATGGATATTCGTGAACACGAAAATATCACGAAAATCCATTAATTTTGGACGCATCATTATTATGCACTTTATTATGAAGTCTTCACTCGGTCATTCCTTCAAGACTGTGATTCACTTATTTAAGAATTTTCGGTCTTAGTTTTCACTACTCGTCTTGAGTACCTCTACCCCTCCCCTCATTTTTTCATTTTCTCGTGTTTCTCTTTTTATTCAAGAAGGGAAAGGGTGCGTGGGATTTGAACATCTTTTTCAGGCTTCTTTGAGGAAAAGTTTTGAATTTCATATATACTGTATATTCCCCAGTGGATCTCTATCCTCCCCTAAATGCTTTGTTCTTTCTTCAAGATTTTTATGGTAAATGAATTATAGTGTACTTCATTTTTATAATTCTGTATTTTTCCTGTATTGTTATTATGTAACTATGTTCTGTTGGATATGTGCGCTCTCTCTCTCTCTCTCTCTCTCTCTCTCTCTCTCTCTCTCTCTCTCTCTCTCTCTCTCCCTCTCTCTCTCTCTCTCTCTGTATAATATACACACACACATATATATATATATTATATATATATATATATATATGTATATATATGTGTGTGTGTATGTCTGTATGCATACGCTTGCTCACTCTCTCTGTATAATATATATATATATATATAAATTTATGTATATATATATATATTATATATATATATATATATATATGTGTGTGTGTGTGTGTATGTGTGTATGCATACGCTTGCGCATAATATGATATATTTATCTGCTGAATGTTATAGGAGGTGTTAATTTATTTAGATAATATAATTCCATCTCTCTCTCTCTCTCTCTCTCTCTCTCTCTCTCTCTCTCTCTCTCTCTCTCTCTCTCTCTCTCTCTCTTTGTATAATGGCTGTGCATACGTTGATAAAGATGTTGAGCAGAACACATACAAATTTTCAATTATTTGAAACCACCTGATGGTAACTTTGTGAGGAAGTATAGACCACCTCTAGCTCTGTTTCACAAGTATTTTATTTATTTAATAGTTTTAACACATAACGTTCATTCACTCAGCTATTGGTACAGTATGAAATTTGACTGCAGTGTATATATTGTATTATATTTAAACCAAAAATAGGCTTCCATCTAGATGGCCATCATACTTCGCCCTGCTGTATGGCTTATACGGAGATATAGCTGTGTCCTTGTTCGAAGTCTTGTATTCAAGTGACAATAGTTAGGTTTTTGCCTTAAAGGTCCTGATTTGATGTAAACCTAAAAATAAATAATGTCTTAATCCATTCTTCAGCATTTAGACACTTTGAACAAAATTATATCATTTTGCACCATGAGTGCGTTTTGGAACGGTTATCCTAAACTTCGATCGGAAGAATAATGTTCATAATAATGTCGATATTTACCTGAGTTTTCCTTTTCATCATGAGATTCAGTATCCACAATGAACGGAAATTTCCCTTATAGTATTATACCCTGGTGAACTATCCTTTTTTTTTTTTTTTCAGATTAGACCTGTCTCTCTACTTTTTATAGAGCCTTCTATGTTCATTTTAGTAGTGTTCCTAACTAAATCTTACAAAGGCAGATGTAGTGGGGAATGCAGCTTTTCCCGATCTTTAAACGCTTACATCTTCCACCACATTTGGTCTTGCACTTTGTATCATATCATGATAGCTATCAGAAATGGGTTCAAGGAAAGTCCAAATGATCTTCATGAGGTCTTTTATTGACCAGTCCATCCACTTGGAAGAACACTGTAGTTCTGGCTGACCAACGACTGGCTGTCCCATAATTTACCCTGCTTAATAGGCAGCATCTTTGGCATAATTTCTTCGAAGCCTTCTCTGATGGTCGGCTAAATTGATATTAAATTGTATTTCTGCGAAGAGATCAAATCTTTTCTTGTCTGAAGAAGTAGTGTTACTTGACCGATCGTACATCAAAACTAAATATTACGCTTTAACTTACAGA
This sequence comes from Palaemon carinicauda, assembly GCF_036898095.1. NCBI lineage: Eukaryota > Metazoa > Arthropoda > Malacostraca > Decapoda > Palaemonidae > Palaemon > Palaemon carinicauda. Next base: position 95,203,068 of record NC_090728.1, read on the forward strand.
TGGGAATACCCAATTTCAGATAAAATTTCAGATATTCACTGAATTAGTTTTGCCAAAGTACCCGAGGCTCCATTAAATACATTTAATGTCTGCCATGTCGCCTTTTTCGTTTTGCCATAGAAACCTGACAAAACCAGATACAGTGAAAGCAGGGGAAACTGCATTCTCTTAGTTTTTAAGGTTCTAAACAGAAGCAAAGTTATGTATAGAAGATCCTTGAGTGTGCTTCCCTTTTCCAAACACAACCTTATTTTTTTTTCTCTGTATTATCAATGCCATAATCTGTAGAGACAGTTTCCCATTTCCATCTACAAAGGTTTCTTTCTCCTCGAAGAGGCTCTTCGTTTGCCCTGATCAACTGGTTTTCAGGTGCCGAATAACCCTTGCCACGGAAGAGCTCAGTTGAGAACTTGGGAACTTAACTGCCCTTGGTGCATTTTGTAGGCAAATAGAGCTCATCCTTTTCCCCTTCACGACATTTTCAATCTTTTTCAGTGGTAGTATCTGATTTTACAAATTTTAGCATGACAATAGTGTTTTGTAGTACCTAAAAGGCTACTTCATTATGACCTATACGTATGAAGCCTTACATTGAAGCATTATATCAGCCTCTGTACTAAACACTAGGTTAAACAAGGTAATATTTAGGCTAAGAACTGGTTTTTATGGTTATTACGTGTTTTACGAATTACTGGTATATATTTTGGAGATAAAAAATGGAAGCAATTTTCGAATTTTGGTGGCTTGCCTCACAAAGAACATTCATGCCATATTTCATGCCTTTGTCATCAGCTGAGCGATTCTGTTCAGAACTCGCACATCTACGCCAATCTAATTGAAGATGCATCATTTAGGACAGTACTTTAAAATTGAGGATTTTTTTAAAAAATTCATTAGGTTTATTATATTTGGTGGAAATATACAACTTCTATATCTTGTAAATGGTTGCACTGAAGTATTGTAGCTGTTATTATTATTATTATTATTATTATTATTATTATTATTATTATTATTATTATTATTATTATTATTATTAATGTAAAAGTTACTATTTATGTAGAAGTTTTTGTTTCCATTTTTCAGAATTTCATCTAAAAAAAACTACGGCAATTTTGAATCTAGAGCTTTAAAAGTGAAAAATTATAATTCTTCCAAAAGCCACCGAACTACTACTTCAGGAGTTTGTAATAGTGGGGCTACCAAAGTTGCTTCATTGCTTTTCAAATGTGTTGAATTTCATGTTATTTTTCATTATTATTGTTACTGAATTAGGTAAGAACTTCTGCAATAATTACTTTTACACCTAAAGTAATAAATGCCTTATTGTAGAATGGAAAGGCATCAATGATACTGGAAACTGTGTTTTGTCCCGAATTATTATTATTATTATTATTATTATTATTATTATTATCATTATTAATATTATAGAAACTAATGTAACCTTAAATTATCTGAATCGAAGAATAATAAAAGTTAAGCTCGTTCGTGTATGTATATATATATATATATATATATATATATATATATATATATAATGTCTCTTGTATCTTTTCACAATAGAGAGGTTGACTTGGGTAGTATTCATGTGTCAGGTTACTAACCGTATACGCACCACCCTAGATGTTACTCATTATAGTTTGCAAATTAACAGGTATAGCATTCACTGCTTGGGTCGGCTGAGGCATGTTTAGTTTTAGAAAAAAAACTTTTCCTGGATTATTGATGAAGAGTTGAGTGTCTCAATCAAAATAATACAGAATGCATTAATTTACAATAAATATTTAGTCATATTGATATAATTTGCTATATGAATATGTACTTCTATGACTATGTTTACGAACACAGGTTGAAAGTCTTTAACTTTTGGTTTCTTCTTTACATAATATTATATATAAATTGGTGATTTAGATTTTTTTATGATTTATTTTTACATCAATTGACTATAGATTGTCTAGAAGCTTTGGCCCATGTTTCATTCTTTCCTTTTGTCTTGAACTTTAGTGAAGTTTCATATAGATATTGTGTTGATATAAAATTTAGAACATTATTTGATAAATAGCCTAATTGAGAGCTAGTGTCTTATGGTTAACATGAAAATTTGAAACGATGTAATTTTTATTTCATTGCACTGTTCGTTGTTTCTTATAATTGCAAAGGAATAACGTCGAAAATGTTTATTCATCCTGTCGTAATATATTGTCTTTTATGCTTTTTTTCCACCCAAATTGCTTCTCGTGGGTTGTCTTATACATAGTGTGAGACAGCTTCTGGTGATTGTATATACTTAAGCCCTAAGGTTTATTTACCCTATCGATTTTCTGGAATATACACCGGTTCTTAAATTTTTTTTCTATCTTTTTGCTATTTTTTTCTCATCCTTCCCGTATAGGCCACGTTAAAAATGCGAAGCCCTCCGTAATAGTCTCTTTCTTCTTATGGCGTTATGTAAACTCCTTTGTCGTAATATTTTTTACAATTACTATGTCAACAGTCTTCGCTGGAGTAAGTCGATATAAATGCATTTTCTTCCCCTCTGCAATCACGCTAGGTAAATCATTAGGAAGTTTTTTGTTTCTTTTTTTCCATGTGTATTTTTCTTTTTCATCTTGTTCTCCCGACGAATCAGTTTCGGGATTCAAGAGAAATTGCAGTCCAGGCTAATAGCCTTTCTGAATGAAATTGGCGTGTCGGAAAATGTTTTGTATGTATTGCCGGACACTTTCAGACGTAGGTCCACTCATCCTTTAGCAGAAATATATTTTTCTTAACGATATCAAGGACAATGAGTGGTTTATTTTCTTTTTTCAATCGTTTGAGACGTGTTGTTTATTTTAGTCATCTGCTGAAATGGTATGCATAAACGTCAAAACAAACAATATATAAATGAATGTATTTGGATTTTGTTAGTCATCATTAGATACATGATTGATTAATGATGCCATGAACTGCAATTGACAGAAAATTTTACCATTTTAAGGTTGATGTTACAACCCTGGTATCTTCCCAACGACGTATGGCTCGCCATACTCAACGTATGACGTGTAGACAGGAGTATGTAGCCACCAATTGTGCTAAGAAGTCTCTTGGGAAAAGGCTTACGGCGAATACATACGAGCGCACTATATATATATATATATATATATATATATATATATATATATATATATATATATATAAATATATATATGGGTGTGTGTATGTGTTTTGAGATGCCAGTCTTTATACTCTTTCATATTTTATTACTAACTATTAATCAATATTGTCTGTGCATTGGTACTCAAGCTATTTTTATTTAATGCCAATTAGGATAACAGAATTCAATTATTGTCCACTACCCCTGGGGTGCATTGCTATCAGTCACTGAGGATCGTGTTTGTTCTTTTGAAGCCTTGTAGATGTTATGCCCCCTCCTCTTGTATCCATGGTAGTAGGTTCATCCTCATTGACTGATGTAATAGGAAACTAAGGATCAAGGTCACATGGCGGTATGAAAATCTCTCTCTCTCTCTCTCTCTCTCTCTCTCTCTCTCTCTCTCTCTCTCTCTCTCTCTCTCAAGAATATTTAGAAAGGAATTCGAGTCGGGTTTGGTTTTGCACTCCAGAATCTTTCTTCTCTCGAAACGTTTTCTTTTCTTTGCGCCGGCGTCCTTTGTATTAGTCGCCCGATATTCGTAATTTGGAACTTAGCAGGGAAGGGTGGGGGCGGGGGGGTGAATGGCGTGATGGAGTAAGAGGAGGTGGAGGAGCAACCTAAGTGCATCCGACTCCTTCTTTTTGGATCTTCTTTCATCTGGTGCTCTTACCACTTTTACAGACATTCCAACAAAGGGTTAAGAAGGTCTTTTGAGACGAAAGAGTCCACAATGGCCCAACACCGGAAAACTTCAGTCGCAAAAATCCAGACGGAACAATGAAGGTTATATTTCCACTCTCTCTCTCTCTCTCTCTCTCTCTCTCTCTCTCTCTCTCTCTCTCTCTCTCTCTCTCTCTCTCGTCTTACGCATATATTTGTCATTCGCTATATATATCCTTCCCACCTATGTTTCCCTGCCATCTCTCTCTTTGTCTGTCTCCTTGGAAAATCTTAAGAAACCAATCAACGCGTGACGACCTTCCAGCGGAGGGGTACTGGAAGTGAAATGAGGAGGGAGGGAGTAAGGTTGAAGGAGCAAAGTACGAAGTTACCCCTCCCCTTCCCCTCCAACATTGCCCAATCATCGAGTCGCATACGTGAGTGAACCAACTTGTGGCGGCTGTTGAAAGGGGGAAGAACGAATGGAGAGAGAAGAGACAAGGAAAAGGGGATAGAGGAAGAGGGAGGTTTGGGGGTTAGATAGAAGTGGGGGACTGGTGTGTATACCGGTCTTGTGAAAGCAATTGTAAAGAATCGGTCCTTGGAACAAAACGGGGTCTTGAGGACGAGGGAGGAACACAAGGACAAGTTGGTCGGAAGAGGAAAGAACCCTTGGAAGGCGCTGCAGCAGCGGGAGGACACCCGCGGCAGTAGTTATATCCGATATTTTTAAAAGACTTCCTTGGACCGTTTAGTTTTTATCCTTTTTATTTCGCATAACACTCGTTTTCTTCGGACCCAACAGTAGTAGTTTTTGTCTCATATTTTTAAGAGGGTCCCGGTGGCTTCTGTATTTTTCTTCCTTTTATTTAATTTATTTTTTTTTTTAGGTTCTCATTATGGTTTCGTTTCCTGTGGAGGTAAACTTGTAGGGAGCTTGAATTCGGCTAAAGTTGGCGCTCCTTGCAAATAGGGTTGTCGACTTTTCTCTCTCAGTTGTAACGATACAAAATGGTTGTCAATTGAAAAGGAAATTATTTGTGTATTGTAAGATGGAAATCTCGATTAGGATTTTAAGAAAATTGATTTCTGTTGTTGTTGCACTTTCCAAAAACTATCTTTACACATGTTGCAGTTGCTTGTTAACAGGTATATATATATATATATATATATATATATATATATATATATATGTATATATATATATATATATATATATATATATATATATAAAGTTCGGGAAAGTAAGTGGTCGAAATTCTTTTCCAAAATTAACATTTGCATAGACATGAAATCTTTTCAGTAACTGGGTGGAATTATTTTTAGTTATTCATAATGTGTAAAGGAAAAGTCTTATTCATCTGACTTATTGAATAGTAAAGTTGTTGATGAGACATTGATAATTTGCTGTTATTATTATTAGTATTACTTGCTAAGCTATAACCCTAGTTGGAAAAACAGGACGCTATAAGCCCAGGGGCCCCAACAGGGAAAATAGCCCAGTGAGGAAAGGAAACAAGGAAAAATAGAATATTTCAAGAACAATAACATTGAAATAAATATTTCCTATATAAACTATAAAAAACTAATAAAACAAGAGAACTCTAACCCAAGACAGTAGAAGACCATGTTATAGAGGCTATGGCACTAACTAAGACTAGATTTTGGAGCGTCCTTCTCCTAGAAGAGCTGCTTACCATAGCTAAAGTCTCTTCTACCCTTACCAAGAGGAAAGTAGCCACTGAACAATTATAGCTGCTGTGATATTTAGGATTTGAATACTTTTCACTTGGCTCTTAATATTCTAAATTTACACATATGCGTATACATGAATTGCTATTTGAATTTGCCTAGATATAAGAGACAAAAATGTGAACTTGGTTAATGAATCAGAGGAAAAGGGGTTGAGATTTGTGTATGGTTAACATATTTTTGGTCCTTTTGTTAGTTACTGTGATTGAACTTGGTGTTGACTAATAACACGAAACCTTTATAATTAAAAGTTATGTTTCATGTTTTAAATATTGTAGAGCCTTATCACTCGGTGGGGTAGTGGTTTTCAAACTTTTACTCTTACTAGTGGTGACGATTTTACCCACGATTTATTTCCTTTCTTACCTCTGACCCGGAAATAGTTTGATTCTTGGACGCAAAGAAAATCGCCATGTTTACGGGTATTTGCAACGAGCAAATGAGTTTTAAGAATTATTTTCGTAAGGAAGCCGAGTGTTAGTCTGGAAGAAAACATTTGACAAAGGAGACGTTTGAAGTATGTGAATTGACTATGGATAATTTTACCTAGCAAGTTTTATTTCCAATGAATACTCGCCGTAACGATCTACTGAATAAACGAAAAATTGTTTTCAACCATGATTTTATTTCTTCAAAAAGGTGACCAAATTATATTCATGAAAGGATAT
>NC_090728.1:95214280-95216780 GCF_036898095.1 Palaemon carinicauda
GTTTTCTTTATAGTTATTACGTACGGGAAATTAAATTTTCTTTATTTACGCGGTCCATAATGTATTTTATTTTTTTTTCACTGAAAAAGAAGCTTCAAATGTCTTCATAGGCATTCCAAATATCTCACTGAATATGAATCTGCAAAAAGAAAATATATATATATAGTATATATATATATATATATATATATATATATATATATATATATATATATATATATATATATATATATATATATATATATATATATAAAAATGTTGTAGGTAGGGCAGTCAGGAATATGCTCCTTATTTATTGATTTTCCTGGTGGTGCACGGGAGGAGAATCATGATCGCATTTTATGACCCGTCTCTGTTGATGATCTCTGGTTCTGCCTTTGGCATATGATAGAGGCCATTCACTACTGGGCTTATGCTTGCTGACGGGGTCCATTCGCTGCATATCTCCCCCGACGGAATTGGGACATAAAGCATTTGCTATTATTTGGTATCGGTATCAGAGTGTGATTAAGTCGAGATTCTCGAGGCTGCTTTTACTTTATTACCCGATGTAATGTAGTTCTTCAAATGAGATGTTATTTTGTATTTGGGCGTTCGTTCGGCTAGTTGTAAAAATTATAGGTCATTATTTTAACTCTCTTTCTCTCTCTCTCTCTCTATCCTCTCTCTCTCTCTCTCTCTCTCTCTCTCTCTCTCTCTCTCTCTCTCTCTCTCTCTCTCTCTCTCAGATGCATAGCATATTATAAAGACTTAGTAAAGTGTTATCTATAAGAAAAGAAAATCTTTTGGAAGAATTTAGACAAAACTAGAAATAAAAAAGTAATCAGGGCAATTTTTTTTTTTTTTTACAAAATAGATTTACTCATACATAAGAACAATCTCAATTACGCTAGGTTTGTGCTTTCAAGACTAAAGGAACATTTTGTCATCCCTGCTTATTGGAGAACTTTTCATGCAAGAAACTGGACGTTCTAGGCATTACCGCTACGTGCGAGTCATAGACGAATTCTAAAGGAGATATTTTGTAGCAAAATATTTTAGGGAATTTCATCAAATGCTGGTTACTAGTGAAAACCGACAGGATAATTAACCTTAAGCCTAACAAAGTTTTTTTTTTGTCAACCAACAGAATGTTTAACTAAATTGCTCTTTTGAAGCCCAGGTCAGGAGAGAAAATAAAAAGCAAAATCGTTTGGAGAAAAGGAAAATATTTTCGTATATAAACTTTTGTGTAAAGCAATGGATGCTCTTCTAATGCTTAATACTTTCATGAAAAATGGGGTCATTAGCTCATCCAGTGATGCTAAAAATTGATTACCTTTTAAATAGATATTGAAAATAATTGAATATTGGAAAGCGGAAGTACTATCCATTATTTTATCTGTTATTTCGTGATTAGGTTATATGTTCGATTTCTTTTATTGTTATGGACTAGCTATTTATTTTCTGTAGTTTCGAAATTGATTTTATAGATGGTAATAAATACATTTTCCTATTAAATAAAAATAAATGGTCATTTTTTTTAAGCAAGTTCAGTTTTCAAACAGACTTGAAAATATGTATTATAGTATTTTCTTTGTAGCTTTAAATGACATTTATTGAAAAAAATTAATTTAAAATTTTTTTTTTTTTGGTTTATTTTCCTTTTTTTCAAATGCACTAAATCTAAGAAAGAGTTGCTATCTTTTCATCTTATTTTGAGAACTAAGTTTTGAAATAGTTTTTATTTGTAGTTTCATATTATCATCTGTATTTGCTCGTGTCCCTCCCGATTAGCAAGATGAACCCAATGTGATTGTATCAAAATATTAAACTGAAACACGAGTAACAAATGTTACACTTTATAATGGTTTTTCAGAAAACTTTAATTTTGAAGCTTCCAATCGGTTTGCTGATATCACTTGGAAAGACTAGTTTTTAAAGTTTTCAGCCTATGCTGTGCACTTGACGGTCATTAAAGCATAACTAAAATATTTTCTATTGTCATTGAGATTAAGAATAATAGCATAGCTCTAGCATAGGTACCATTTACTCTTATTTTGTGGTTACGTGTTGTTTTTCCCTCAAGATTATATTGCTTCTAACCTGACTAATACTTAGTTTTAAATCCCGCTAATGAATGTCAGAGGCAAGGGGACAGTGACAATACCCCCGTTCAGCCGGACAATGCCTTAAAGACTGACCATATATACAGATGATCAGGGGCCCAAGCCCCCTCTCCATCCAATCTAGGACCAGGGAGGTCCAATCAATGGCTGCAGATGATTCAGCAGGTAGACCAATAGGGTCCTTGTTCACTACAAGAAACTATCAAGCTTGAGCGTGGCTCGAACCCCATGTCCGGCAAATAACCAGGAGATGTTTAAAGATCGTCCATACGATCATTACTATTGTTCCTTTTGTTCCTCTATTGGTCTTCCATTTTTTGCCTTATATAAATAACTTCATTGCTTGGATTTTATATTTTGAAATATTGCCCAGGGATTATTGTCAATCTAAC
>NC_090728.1:95226780-95229280 GCF_036898095.1 Palaemon carinicauda
TAAAATCTAGATAAATAAAAGGAAAATTTTATTAAAATGGCAATGGAATTACTAGTTTATATAAAAAAATAAAACATACATTTCAACTTTTCTATCTATAGATTGTCTCTTGAAGATGATTTATTAGATGCTTAACTTTTTAAATACCATGAAATATATGCTCCATTCTTCGCTCAGCTCCTGTGCTTAGATCTGCGGTTTAATTCAAGTCAGCTTTAGCTCTGAAAATGCTTATAGACAGAGATTGAATCAAAATAAAGAAATGGTACATAAAAATATTAAGTTAAAAATGAGTGAATGAAAAATAAATGAAGAGGAATATCTCCATTTTTTCTGAATTTGCTTAGTGACAGAATTTAACAGTATATTTGTCGTCTAAGTGGAATGTTAATGATATCAATATTTTAAGAATAAACAGCCCCACCAATTAAGCTTGCACTTCATAGGAGAGGCTCCTGTAACTTACTAAGTATCTGGAAAAAAAAAATATTTTAGTTGAATTATTAAATTAAGTACTCGTTATTTCTAATGAGCAGCAGTATCAATCAAAGGTAAACTTATCAAGTTTACGTTGCTTCATGGGAAATAAAGCCTCTGTGTTAGATATTTTAGAATTGCAGTGTGGTTCCGTAGTTTAGTGATTGTAAGTGTTAAAACTAATCGTTATTTGGTAGGGAATTGACGCTTTAATTAGATTAGTTGGTTATAAAATTACTTTTAATTTTTGCTAATATTTTCTCATGTTATCTGATGGTCGTGGTTTACAAATGTAGGTTTTATTTTCTTGTTGGATTACACTCTTTACTCATGATTGGTTGCTTTTGCTCCATTAGACAACGATGTAACAATATGGAATATGTTTGTACCGCCTAATGTAATCTTGTGGTATCATATCTATACCAGTCTTTCTTACAACACCGGTGAAATTGAACCAGTTTCATGTCTGCCATGATATGAATATGACTAATCTCTCGGTGTTGATAACAATCTGGAACTTTATTTCTGTAAAGCGAGGATGTTTGACATACGAGGTTATTATTTTCGTGATTTGTACATACTTAAGTTCTCAATTATTGTTTTTATCTTGTGATCAAGACATCTTTCAGTTCTAATTTTTTTTAAGGGAATCACCATTTCTTGAGTTGTGTTTCTCTCATTTTAATGCTAACTGTTGTTTAAGGAAAATGAATGTATCATTGTTTTTTAACTACTAGATCTTGGTTCCCTTCAATTCCCCTTTATTTTCAGTTCAATTGTTTAATAACGAAATTTTTTTCATGAAATTTACTTTATTACGATGCTTTAAGAATGATGTAACTTAATTTTCAGTTATAGAGTTTTGAAACAACTCTTTTGGGTTTTTTTGGTAACACATTTTCAGTCAATTTATTTCTTAAGTCTAGTACAATCATCATTGCAATGACCAGACGTATATGTAAAAACTAAAATGAAATAAAAGTTGAATTCCTAATGAAGTTCTCCTCAATTACACTATCGTATTCCTCTTTCATAAATTATGAGCCATTATTTCGTATCTGATTGAATAATCGGTTCCATTATTCGCTCAAGTTTCATGAACAATAGTCGGGAATAAAGGGAAATATCCTTCTTAGGAGCTGACTGATCCACTGCTTAAGGTGGGATTCAGAGGATGAAAGGAGCTTTTTATTTTTAAGTGGCAAGGAGACGTTAATCATACTTGTAGATGATGATGATTTATGTGAATACTTGCTGCTGATGAAGCTTTATGTTAATCTTAGCATTTTTTTTCTAGTATTTAACACTGGGCAATGCTCTAGGTCCTTCGTTGTTTTCTGGTGTGATTATTGGTCTACAAAATGAGTGACAAGAACCTCTTGAGAGCTCAATTATTTAGACATTGACTTGCATTGGTGATTTCCTGTTTCCCAAGGATGAAAATCATAATTAAGACCATCTCCTGAAGATATCTTGTTTGCCTATTTTCGATGTGCTTGAGTTATATGGGGAACTACAGTAAAATACCTTTAGTGTCAATATCCTCAAAAATTATTATTATTATTATTATTATTATTATTATTATTATTATTATTATTATTATTATTATTATTATTATTGTTGTTGTTGTTGTTGTTTTTTGAAAGAACTTCCGTTATCCAATTTTGTTGTGGTACACGTTGACTCACGAAATAATAGCAGAAGACTTCCATTCCCTTCACTTAATTACTGTGAAGTAATCATTCGACAATAGTGTGTTTTTTGCTGATAAATTTGGGGTGCAGGAGTTTTTCCATGTTTGTCAATTGGTTTTTCTCTCTATCCATCTACGTCATTATGAAATGGAAATTTAATGAAAAAATATAATTAACGCATATTAACATTAGTGTCAAAATATTTTATAAACTGTTGACTATTTACTTATACTTGGATTTATAATCGGGAAATTAATACAAAGATAATCATGTTTATATAATATATATATATATATATATATATATATATATATATATATATATAATAA
>NC_090728.1:95234280-95244280 GCF_036898095.1 Palaemon carinicauda
TCTCTCTGCATCAGTGTATTGTTAGGTAACGATGACGATCATAAGCAATATTATTTACAATATTATCCCATGTAGGCCAGTAATGTCATCGCGTGGTGCATTGTGGTGCATTACTTGAGGGTCTTTGCAATCTACTCTCAGTCAATAGCTGTACTCAAAATTATAGTTTTCCGCTGTTCGGCCATTCAGTCTTCCTTACGTCCATCTTGCTCTCCAAGCTCTTCTAAGTTTTGCATCTTTGTGCAACTGCAGGGATTTCCCCCAGTAGCACCTGGGTGTTGAATGGCCCCCAGGTTTCAACGTAAGGTGCTATGGCGCAAATTTATAAACTCATAAATCAATTCATTTAGTTTTTAATGTAATTCTAAAATAATGTGGTGTTAATTCTGCTTTCGATATTTATGTGAGTTCTGAGCAAACAGAAATTGAATATTGACATTCGTGAAATTTTCATCCTCTAAAATGGCTTGGTTGAGTCTACAGAAATATGTGGAACGACGCCTAACTAAGCAAGATTTACACACTCGACTGTCTACTCTTCCGTCTTGCTCTTTATGGGTCTCCAGTGACGGTATAGGTATTGCAGTATTGGGGTCGGATTTTTATTTTGTGACGCGTGAGGCAGAAAGATGGAAGGAAATTTGGAAAAGTGCATGCGTGCTTTAGTTATATATAAATATATATATATATATATATATATATGTAATCAGCCCCAGTATGAGTCCACTGGCGATAAAGAGAGAGAGAGAGAGAGAGAGAGAGAGAGAGAGAGAGAGAGAGAGAGAATATGGAAGAGGGTGTGTGGATCAAGTGTTTGTTATGAAACAACAATTTAAATCTATAAGGTAAAACCTTGGCTGTAGCATACACGTACTTTGAGAAAGTTCATGATAGAATCATTAGAGATGGTGTGGAGGGTGTTGAGGATAATGACAAAGGTGATAGCCTGTTGATAGTGAATCAAAGTTTTTATAATGGAATGGAATTGTGTTAAGTATGTAGGTGCAGGAGAGTGACTGACTGTTGTGGAAGTGAGTGAAACATGTACGTATGTCTCCACGGTTGTCCAACATTATAGATGGAGGTATGCAAGAAACCGGTACAAGTATAGTGTATGTATAGAAGTTGCTGGTTAGGAAAATATGTAAATAGGATTTGGTGAAATAATGAAGGCATATTTAGTTGAACATTAATGTGAGGAAAAATAAGGCTATTATGGTAAATTAAGATTAAGGGGATGGAATGAATGAATGAATGATTTAAAGTTTTCAGAATTATGGATATTGCTATACTGTAATGGTTGAAGATTTGAAATGGTTGATTAATATATCTGGGAGCGAATACAATGGATTGTGATAAGGCCAGAAAAGCAGTGAAGCTAAATAAGAGAAGCAAGAAAGAATGTAAAGAGACTTGAAATGTCGGTGGAAGGGAAGGGGCCGGGCTATGTATGGAGGGAGTGTCAAACCAGCTCTGTTATGGAAGTTAAGTGTTTTTTGAAAGAAATCTTCATCAGAAATATAAATATCAGTTATGGAATATATAAAATACCTGCATTTTATATTTAATTATATGGGTGGACTAGAATGTCAATAAGAAATCTTTAGGTTTTATAAATGCAGGTGGTCAGAGAATTAAAAAACAGAAAATTTCGAATCTCTTATTATAGAATACCTCTGTCCCTCATATATCTGAACCACTCTTTCCTTACAAGTTTTTTTCAGTTTTTGTTAGTTCATTAACTATTAAAATTTTGGCATATAATGTAGAATTTGGATTCTTTTGTATCAAATCATCGTGTAAGGCTTTGAAAATATGCAAAGCGAAAGAGGATTTGTGACGTTTTCATTTCCCCTGCGGTTCTTTACTTATACAATATATATTTATCTATCTATCTATCTATCTATATATCTATATATATACACACACATATATATATATATATATATATATATATATATATATTATATATATATATATATATATATATATATATATATATATATATATATATATGATGGCAGTGTTAGGTGGTGTTAAATCCCCCGTTTTTCTACGCATGCTTATAAAATGGGATTACTATCTCTAAGATCTGCGTTATGGATGTCCAGGGGATTCTGAATGTAGATGACGTCTGACTTTCTTAGATGGTCACCCAGCCAAGTACTGGGCGGACTCAATGTTACTGATCCAACAATCATCTATGTAGCGAACGAGTTACTTTAGGTTTCAGGGAAACGTGCGATTGTGTAATTGTATAATTCTGGTAACCCTAATGTATGAACTATAAGCACTTTTAATTCATAGAATAAGATGATTTTTCATTTAAAGGTTGGTCTATATGTATCAATAAAATAAAAAAAAAACTATAGAGAAATATTGCATTACATGAGGTTTTTATCAGTGCTGATTACGAAATGTTCATATTATTAAATGTGAATACTAAATTTCAAAGTATAACTACAATCATGTTTGGAGTTAAAGCTGTATCATTCTGGTTTTGACTATTAACACTCATAAACTTTATACATTTGAATAAGCGCAAGTAAAAAAAGTGGTTGATGAGGAAAACCTCATTGAAAAGAGTTCTATAGACAAAAATCATTTGATAAGCGTTGTTAAATAGAAGGAAGCGTAGCAAAAGGATGATAAAACACATAAAAGCAGTAAAAGTTATGCTAATTGCTACTGTGTTTTAGTTACAATACAACCACTGCATTTACTAGTAAATGTGTCCGAAGGTCTCTCAGGAAAATTAGGCCACAAATTTAAAGTAAAGCTAATGAAAATCCTTTGTACGGGTCAATAGAATGTGACCTCAGCAGAATGTAGATGCTGACATTAATGAAAAGCAATTATAACGAAGCCTTCGAATAAAAAAAAAAAATTATCATTATTTGTAGAAAGACCACCACCAGTGCAAGCCATATTTATTTTACAAGTTAAATTATAGGTTGTTACTAATGTCCAATCAGGAACATTATCCGTCAATGGCAGAACATATGGTCTGAAAATGTAGAATTACGGCGGAAAGTTTAAAATAAAAATGACCGTCAATTGTTATCAAATGTATTAGTGCGTATTGAGTCATGGAGTGTAAGAAAGTATTGAGGAGGTTAGCTAATCAATAAAGTTCAGTCTAAATATTGATCTGCTCGAGATCTGTATAGAGGCATTCAGAGTTTTTGTATAGCATTATGAGAATAGTATTCTGCCTTGCCTTGTTTTTATATATTAAGTTGTGCCATTATTAAAGGTAAATCAAGACTGATCCAATGATGTTATGGATTATTAATCTAAACTCTTAGAATATCATCAACGAGTCGTTTCTGTTGATAATTACAAAATTCTAAAGGAGCTAAAGTATGTACTCTCAACATCTACTTCAGTTTGTTTTTGACATTGTAATAAAAAACACCAATAACTTGGCAAAAGCGCAGATCATTATCCATATCTAAACTTAAGTTATTACGGGGTTTACTTTGAGACGACGTAGCATGACAAAAGCACCAGTTCCAAATTAAATATAATTTTTCCAGATTAAAACTAATTGGGAAAAATACTTTTCTACGTTTTCATGAATCTTAATAATCATATGACTCGCATGGGCGAAAGTTTCGTGATTCCGATTTTTCATACTTCAAACAAGTCTGGATTCTTCAGTATGCATTGAATTAGATGTAATATGCATGGTAAACGCCAGTCTTGCACTTGTAAATAATGATATAGTTTTCATTTACAATGTCAGTATTTTCCAAATAATAAGAATAATGTCAAAGCTATGACTTGATCTCTAGATATCAAAGGCAAACGTTACTTGTGTATATATTTCACATTAGATTTTACCGTTAATTTTGATATTTTTTTTATTTTACCACAGAAGTATTGATTCAAATGTATTGTCATTATCTTTCAATTCGTGTGTCCCTCCGTTATATATATATATATATATATATATATATATATATATATATATATATGTGTGTGTGTGTGTGTGTGTGTGTGTGTGTATCTGTGTGTGTGTCTGTGTGTCTGTATGTGTGTTGAGAAAATGTAGGAATTAATATTAATGGGGAATACCTTATCAACTCGAGATTTGCAGATGACATAGTTATGTTTAGTGAATCGCGGGAGGAATTACAAAAGATGATAGAAATTTTAATAGAGAAAACAGAAATGTAGGACTGAAATGAATATAGCTAAAACTAAGATAATGTTCAATGAAAATGCAGAGACACATCAAATAAGAGTTATGGACGAGCCCATGGAGATTGTTAATGAATATACGTACTTAGGACAGACAGTAAGTGTTACCCTAGGACATGAGATCGAAATTAAAAGAAGGATAAACATAGGCTGGAGAGCATTTGGTAAACAAAATGAGATTATGTAAAGTAAGATATCCCTTTCTCGAAAAAGTATTCTATGTGACGGTCATACTAATATTAACGTATGCATCAGAAACCTGGAGCCTTACTAAAGCCTTAGAACATATAGTTACAACTCAGTAAGCTAGGGATAGAATAATGGTGGAAATAACACTAACAGACATGGATACGGGATCAAAATAAAGTAAAGGATATTCTAACAACATGAAAGAAAAAGAAATGTGTATAGGTAGGACATATAATGATAATGACAGACAATAGATGGACATTAAGAATAACGGAATGGGCCATTAAAGATTGTAAAATAAGGAGGGGAAGGAAGAGAGGACGATGGATTGACGAACTTAGAAAATTTGCGGATGTGAACTGGCATCGAAAGACCATAAAGAGACGCAAGTGAAAGGACGTCTGAGACCTTTGTTGTGCTGTGGAATAGTAACGGCTGACGATGATGATGATGATATATATATATATATATATATATATATATATATATATATATATATATATATATATATATATATATATATACATATATTTGTATTTATATTTATTATATATATGAATGGTATCTTGAATGTTCTCCCTTGTTTAATTAAGTGGAGCACTTATAACGTCAACGTGGCAGGGCCGAGGCTGATTGGCTTGTGTTATCGTCATGCAAGCATTTGAGTTTAGGTGGTGGCATGCAGGTCCTTTAGGGGGACGAAAATATAGACTTGAACCACATACGCCAAAGGGTTGTCAACGAAAGTACAGCAGACAGTACGGACGGTTTTTGATGTAGTTGATACAAAAGTCGTCTTTTTTCATTTTTGTAATTATCGTGACTATGGCATTAATAAGATAGTTTGAACGAAGCCATTTCTGTAGAACTGTGAGGATAAGTCTTTATCGATTTAACGAATAGCACCAATTAGTGATGAAAAACTCAACTACATTACTGAGAATATGGTATATAACTAAATGCGCCAAAAGGTTTTTTATTTTCCCTAAACTTGTCGGATTCGTGAAAATTACAGAAGTTATTGTTCCAGAGTTGAAAAATATAATACAAGAATAAGTTGCATAATTTTATTGGCAGAATAATGTTCACTTCATATCTTATAGGAGACAAAAGGGCGATGTTCCACAATTAGCCAGGCAGTTCTTTAGAAATGAACAATAGTGCTTCATTAATATTAAAGGTGACACCAAAGCGGTTGCGGAGTCCTGTCTTTTCATTGTTGTTATCTAGATAACATCCTTTTAAAATTAATGAGGCATCACAGAGATATAAATAGAATACGTTAAAATGTGGATTTGAAAATTGGATAAACTTTCATTCTGAGGTCTTGGAAGTTTCCCACTGGTGTTTTTACTAGGAGGTTTTATGTTTTAGCGATTTGAGGAACACACTATTGGGGTCTGCTGAGAACAATTTGAATATATTTTACGGAAATCGTTTCACAGAGGAACTGACAAAGGTTCCCTAGATTTTCTTAACGGATATTTTAGTGTTCATGTTTCTTATAATTTTGTAGCAGTCTCCGTATATGAATATTGCAATGTGAATATTAATACAGATGACTTTTCCATTACCCATGACTGTTTCTCTCTCTCTCTCTCTCTCTCTCTCTCTCTCTCTCTCTCTCTCTCTCTCTCTCTCTCTCTCTCTCTCTCTCTCTCTCTCAATAAAAGTCATCTGTATTAATATTCACATTGCAATATTCATATACGGAGACTGCTACAAAATTATAGAGAAAAGAAAAAGAAAAAGATAAATTGAGAGAGAGAGAGAGAGAGAGAGAGAGAGAGAGAGAGAGAGAGAGAGAGAGAGAGAGGAGAGAGAGAGAGAGAGAGAGAGAAAATGTGCTTGCAAGTACAACATGTATTTTGGTAGAGTGAGGCTATCGTTGATAGGGGAATGTTCTATTTTTTTATGTCTGACAAATCATTTATAAATATGTAAATAAAGATTTAGCCACCGTGTATTATTGGCTCTGAAATCAAAACTTCAATGCCAGAATAGAATCGCCTTAGTAAACAAATCTGAAAATAAATTCATAGAGCAATTGTGTTTTATTCTGCTGATGTCAACGCTAATGAATGTGCAATTTGAAATTCAAGAAATGTGGAATGAATAAATTTACATATAACTCTACGGTAAAACTATGCAGATTTAACTTGCTTCCTGTTTTGTCTATTTATTATGACTAAAAATTAATGATTTCCTGGGTCAACATATTTTATTTAAAGACCAAATGCTTTATTTTAGGGTTATTCATCTCCATACATTTTTATACTTTCGATATCTGCTCAGGGAAACGGCCAGTTAAAGATCGCGGGAGTTGATTTATATACCGCTTTCACTCGAATCAAGTTAGGGAAAATCGGAAGTATACCCATCTCCTTTTTTTTTTTTTCATTACAGATCTTTATTAAATGCTAATCCATTTAAATAACTATGATTACATAGTATATTTGACGTATTAGATTGCCATTCTTGTGTTTCGATAAGATTTCTTTATATTTACTATGAATATCTAGTATTATTCAGCCTTATTTGAATTATTCATAATTTCTGTAATGTATACAGCAGAAGGCAGTGATACTAGTGAAGGGGAGTTTGGGGAGGAGAGATAAACAGAACGGCAGAAGTTGCATTTACCATGGTTATAATGCTCCAAGGAGCCATATTAATAGCAGTATGAGTTGTACTACAGTATAACACGTTTAAAAAGTTGCCGACACAAAGCGATGTATTTCCTTCTTAATATTGTCAGGATGTGGATTTTTGACGGAAAGTTTTATTTAAGAAAAGATATCCTATTATGTACCAGTATCTCAAGTAAATTATTGCAGTATACTACACCCCGATTTTGTTACTTTTCTTCATTGTGAAAGTTTCAACAGATTGCCGACAATTTTAAATACTTGGATGTTCTAACTACTGCACAAGGGAATTTGGCTACAATTTATAAATTTGGTTGTGGCCTACAGATGGTACAGCACTCGATTGACAACCAAACTTCCAATGAATCCGCCCCCCGGAAATCGTCAAACAATCTTCTAAATGAATAACCCATCGCTCTTTTTGGAAGGATTACAAAAGAGCGAGTAACTTTCTTATAATGTTGTTGCCATCTTGAAATATATGCAGGATACCCGTCCATCATCACCTCTCTCCCTCCTCCATCTATCTATCTTATCTATCTGTCTGTCTGTCTGTCTGTCTCATATCTATCTGTGTGTGTTTTGTATAATTGTTGATTACGCTCAGTTTTATTGTGTCTTAATCATGTTCCAGGATAGCATGATCCAAATGTAATTCACAAAAAAGATATAATCTTTTTACCAGCACGTAATCTGCCATTTACAACCAAACTCGCTTTCAAATCAAGATCTCTTTACCACAGTCCTGACTCAATTGAAACTTTTTGAACAGGTTTGTTTCTTGTCCTTTTACTGTGTTCGTGAAAAAATAGATGGAATTCACATTGTCGCCCTTTATAGTGTAGCAACGGCATTGTTATATCTAATTAGAGCGAGAATTGTTCCATAGGGGAAAAACGATGCCAGTTTTGTTTCCATGTCCTTGGTGTGTTTAATTCACTTTGTAGAATTCTATTTTACTCTGTGTTATTGGAACTCTCTCTCTCTCTCTCTCTCTCTCTCTCTCTCTCTCTCTCTCTCTCTCTCTCTCTCTCTCTCTCTCTCTCTCTCTCTCTCTCTCTCTTTGACAATAGTATCATCCCTTTTTTACAAATATACTGTAGCAGTAATATGTAGAAGTGTTCCATTTAGATCTTATTTATTGAAACTTTTAAAGGCTCTGTTAATATGCATGAAACGAGGCCTTTACATTGTTAAACGATTGATCATAATAACAATTAGCTTGAAATCTCTTCGGTATGGACTTTGTGGTACCTATGCCACTTCAAATGAAAAAAGGAATAACTTTTATGTACTAATGTAGAAAAACTGATTGTCAGTTTGCTAAATTGAATTACCTAGGTAATAATGGGAAAATATTTTATGACTGGTTATTGCCACTGAAAATCTTAATCAGGTTAGCGATCTAAAGAGCGGTAAATTGTATATCGAACTTAATTTCTTTGTTACTCTCATTCAATTCAGCATTAGCCATGACGTCTGTACATCGGCTATTATTGGCAAGGATTGTTGATCATCCCATGGTTAGATCCTTCCCCCATTCCCCTCACTCGACTCGTTTCTCATAATGATGAAAGAATGTTTCATTGGAATTATTCTTCTGTCTGAGAACTTTGGATGAATGGTAGTTGAAGCGATGAATGCAAACGTTTCCCTTTTCTTGTCGCGTTACACATACCGTCTGTGTAGTGCTTTCACATGAAAAGATTTTTCTCTGATGCTATGAAGGAGGGTGCTGTTAGTGGGTATTAAATGATTTTATGTGACAAATCTTTTTCTTTTAGGCAAACTAGATTTGTAAAGGGATATTTATTTTTTCCATAAATTGCCTCAATTTCATTTTGAATTTTGTCATTTTAAAAAGTAACCTTGTGGAGCAGGAAATAATCTTATATCATTCAATTTTTATTCATTATTTTGGGGTAATTATTTTCTTGAAGCGGGCTTATTGCCAAAATTTTATTTAATGTCCGAGTTGCCATATGCTCCTAGTTACGGTCGAATTGCCAAAATAATATTTTGGTTACTGTTTGGTAATGTAGATGACAAAATATGTGATACTAGAGGACAGCGTGATTAAACCCTGGACTTTTTAATTTCTCAAGTTGCCATTTAGATCACCAGAATATCTGTGTGTGTGTGTGTGTTTTTTTTTTTTTTTTTTTTTTTTTTTTTTTTTGTGTGCGTGTGGTCTGATATGATTATTCATTGTTAGAAAGCTTATGAGCACCCATTTCGTTAACATTTCACATTTTCAAGTTTTTCTACTTCGACGGACATGAAGATTTAGTTACTGAGTTTATGAATTACGAATGTATATACTCTTTTAAATTGCATTTCATGTTTTAGTTTATACTTTAAATATTTGTTTTTTTCCGCAGAAGGTTATGGCATTTCATTTTATATCTTTTCTCATTTTCTCACCATAACCATTTTTCGGCTTAAGCAACAAAAATTTGTGTCCCTATTCGATTTGGGGTTGGGGTGGGAGGTATACATTATATGGTGTATTCATACAGCCACAAATACTTGTAAATAATAACTCTGCTGTTGAAGCACCTAAGAAAGTAGTTCGAAGTAAGTACTCTGTGTTAGTGATGCAAGTTATTTTTTGACGTTCAAGGTCTGATTTATTAATAATTGTTGTATTAATGTTTATAATCAAATTTAGGATAAAAATAATACCGGTCCAAAGTTATTGTATGCAATTAATGACTTTATACTGTAACAAATTGTAGACTGCAAAATGTCATTAAGATTGTTCTTTTTACCAACTTGAGCGCAGCCAGTTTAGGTGTTCAGTGGTTAGTGGATTGCATATCCTGCCTTGAGGATTAAGCAGGATTGAGGCTGTAAATTTCCAGCTAAGGAGGAGGTTGTGCTTCATTAGAGTAAGTCCCATGAGAATGGCTACATGGAAATAGCATTATTGTATGCTTGCGATTGTGTTTGTGGTT
>NC_090728.1:95249280-95271780 GCF_036898095.1 Palaemon carinicauda
CCTTCATAATGTATTCAAGCTCATAGATTCTCAAATTTTTCCTTCAAATACTTTCAAAAATTTTTAATTTTTTTTTTTTTTTTAATTTATTTTTTTTTTTTTTTCATAGTTTCTCTTCATTTTCCCTGTAGTGTTATATCATTTGTAAACTTCAAACATTCTACATTTCATCGACTCAAAAGTGTGTCAACCCACAACTTTGCATATATGGCCGTTTATCTTTTTCTGATTTCCCACATCACAACGACACTAAAAATAATGATCATGTTGACATAATATACTCTTGCTTTGACCACAGTTACACCAAATTGTTCACTTTCATTTACATATTATAATACACTTTGTTTCTAATATATATTTAATTAATTCTTAACGTACATTCCTTACCATGCATTCCTAACACCCTTCACGTGTTATACATTAAAATTTTCATACAGAGTTTTCCAAGTACATATTATTTATGATGTTGAAATTGTCAGATTCATGGACTATTAAAATCTCCCATATATAATAAAGAGCAAGTGTCTGGCTATATATATATATATATATATATATATATATATATATATATATATATATATATATATATATATATATATATATATATATATATATATATATATATATATATATATATATATATATTTCTTTTGTTTTTTATATACTCATGCATATAGATTTATACACACACACACACACACACACACACACATATATATATATATATATATATATATATATATATATATATATATATATATATATATATATATATGTATGTATGTATGTATGTATCACAGTATATCATTTTATATACATATATGCGTAAGCATAACCACTCCCGCACATCTCACAGGCAACAAATCATGCTACTGCTCTTTTTATAATATTTTATCATTTCATTGATATGAACAGCCTTTCTCATCCTTCAGACATTCTTGACCCAACACTTTCTTGGTCTTCATCCTTAGCTTCGTGCTGGAACATCTGGTATATTTACGCCCCTATTCACATATTAATCTTCGCCCATCCTCTTAACTTGATTAAACCAACTCTGCACGATCTGAGTCGGCTTTTCGTCTTTGCCAACATTTTTGGCATATTTTCCTTTGTCTGTTCTTATATTACCATATCATCCCTTCCTTCTCTAAATATACTTTGTCCAGCTTCAGTTGAATGGCCTTTACTTCTTATTCATTAGAATACCCAAACCTCATATTGTGGTGGGCCTCGGTTAAGAATATACTCAAAGTGAGATATTAATCTGAAATATTATGGCCGTAAATAGTTCGTGTTTTACTGAGCTTTCGTGTCTCGAATCCATTTCTCTTGTCAAATTCGCTTCAATAAACAACTGTGTAATGTAAGTGTAGTAACAAGTTGTAGCATAAATACGAATGGGAAAAAGGCACGCTGATAGATGATGATGATGATGATGAGTGTAAGATGAAAATGTGAATGAGAATGTGAAGTTCCGATTTTAAGTCTCTCTCTCTCTCTCTCTCTCTCTCTCTCTCTCTCTCTCTCTCTCTCTCTCTCTCTCTCTCTCTCTCTCTCTCTATATATATATATATATATATATATATATATACATATATATATATATCGTATAATCATCCATCTTGAATCTGTTCTTCCAGTATTATCTGCACGACACTTGGATCGTCTCTTAGTTTGGGATGTTACTCCTATATCGTCTGCGAGACAGTTGGATCATGTCCTTGTTTGGTATATTCTTCCTATATCATTTGCAGGACGGCTGGATAATGTCTTTGTTTAGGATGTTTTTCCTATATCGTCTGCAAGACAGTTGGATCATATCTTTGTTTGGGATGTTCTTCTCATATCATCTTTAAGACAAGTGGTTCATGTCATTGTTTTGGATGTTCCTCCTATATCGTCAACAAGACAGTTGGACCATGTCTCTGTTTGGGATGTTCTTCTTATATCGTCTGCAAGACAGTTGTATGATCTCTTTGTTTGGGATGTTCCTCCCATATCATCTTTAAGACAATTGGATCATGTCATTGTTTGGCATGTTCCTCCTACATCGTCTGCTAGACAGTTGGATCATGTCTTTGTTCAGTATGTTCTTCCTATATCATCTGCAAGACAGTTGGATCATGTCTTTGTTTGGGATATTCCTCCTATATCGTTAGCAAGACAGTTGGACCAT
Organism: Palaemon carinicauda; assembly: GCF_036898095.1. NCBI lineage: Eukaryota > Metazoa > Arthropoda > Malacostraca > Decapoda > Palaemonidae > Palaemon > Palaemon carinicauda. The sequence continues at coordinate 95,251,457 of NC_090728.1, forward strand.
GTCTTAGTTTTGGATGTTCCTCCTATATCGTCAGCAAGACAGTTGGATCATGTCTGTTTAGGATGTTCTTCCTATATCATCTGCAAGACAGTTGGATCATTTCTTTGCTTGGGAGGTTCCTCCTATATCGTCAGCAAGTCAGTTGGATCATGTCTTTGTTTGGGATGTTCCTCCCATATCATCTTTAGGACAATTGGATCATGTTATTGTTTGGCACGTTCCTCCCATATCGACTGCAAAACAGTTGGATCATGTCATTGTTTGGGATGTTCTCCCTGTATCGTCTCTGCAAGAAAGTTGGATCATGTCTGTTTGGTATATACCTCACATATATTCTGGTAGTCAGTAGGCTAATTTCTTTGTTTGAGTGTTCTTTTTGTATCGTCTGCAAGACAGTTTGATCATGTCTTTTTAAATGTTTCTCTCATATCGTCTGCAAGACAGTTGGATCATGTCATTGTTTGGGATGTTCCTACTATATTGTCTGCCAGACAGTTGGATCATGTCATTGATTGGGATGTTCCTCCTATATTGTCTGCCAGACAGTTGGATCATGTCATTGTTTGAGATGTTCCTCCTATATTGTCTGCCAGACAGTTGGATCATGTCATTGTTTGGGATGATCCTCCTATATTGTCTGCAAGACAGTTGGTTTATGTCTTTGTTTAACATGTTCTTCCTGTGTCGTCTGCAAGTCAGTTGGACCATGACTTTGTTTGGGATGTTCTCCTATTTCGCCTGCAAGACAGTTGGGTCATGTCTTTGTTCGGGTTTTTCTTCCTATGTTGTCTTCAAGACAGTTTGATCATGTCTTTGTTTGGGATGTTCCTCCTGTATCGTCTGCTAGGCAGTTGGTTCATGTCTTGGTTTGAGATTTGTCTCTTATATCGTCTGCAGGACAGTTGGATAATGTCTGTTTTGGATGTTCTTCCTATATCGTCTGCACGACAGTTGGATCATGTCCTTTTTTGGAATGTTCTTCTTGTATAGTCTTCAAGACTGTTGGATAATGTCTTTGTTCTTCCTATATCATTTTGAAGACAGTTTGATCATGTCTTTCTTTGGAATGTTCTACCTATATCTACAAGACAGTTGGATCATGTCTGTTTGGATATTCCACCAATATCATCTTCAAGACAGTTTGACTATGTGTATGTTTGGGATGTTATTTCTATATCATCTGCAAGAAATTGGATCATGTCTTTGTTTGGGAAGTTCTTCCTATATCCGATGCAAGAAAGTTGAATCATGTCTTTGTTTGGGATGTTTTGCCGATATCGTCTGCAAGGCAGTTGGATCATATCATTGTTTGGGATGTTCCTCCTATATCGTCTACCAGACAGTTGGATCTTGTCTTTGGGATGTTCTTATATCGTATGCGAGATAGTTGGATGATGTCATTGTTTGGGATGTTCCTTCTATATTATATGCAAGACAGTTTGATCATGTCTTTCTTTGGGATGTTCTTCCTATATCTGCAAGACAGTTGGATCATGTCTTTGTTTGGATATTCCACCTATATCAACTTTAAGACAGTTTAACTATGTGTTATTTTTATATTATATGCAAGAAATTGGATCATGTCCATGTTTGGGATGTTCTTCCTATATCCTCTGCAAGACAATTGGATCATGTCATTGTTTAGGAAGTTCCTTCTATATCGTTTGCAAGACAATTGGTTCATATCTTTGTTTGGGATGTTCTTTGTGTATCGTCTGCAAGACAGTTGTATCATGCCTTTTCTTGGGATGTTCTACCTATATTGTCTTAGAGACAGTTGGATTATGTCTTAGTTTGGGATGTTCTTCCTGTATCGTCTGCAAGTCAGTTCAACTCTTTGTTTGGGATATTCCTCTTATATTTTCTGCAAGACAGTTTGATCATGTTTTTGTTTGGGATGTTCTTCCTATATCGTTTGTAAGACAATTGGATCATATCTTTGTTTGGGATGTTCTTATATCGTCTTAAAGATAGTTGGATCATGTCTTTGTTTGGGATGTTCTTCCTTTATCATCTGCAAGACAGTTGGATCATGTCTTTGTTTGGGATGTTCTACATATTTTGTCTTAGAGACAGTTGGATTATGTCTTTGTTTGCGATGTTCCTCCTATATTGTCTGCAAGACAGTTTGATCATGTTTTTGTTTGGGATTTTCTTCCTATATCGTTTGCAAGACAGTTGGATCATGTCATTGTTTTGGGATGTTCTTTCTCTATCGTCTGCAAGACAGTTTGATCATGTCTTTGTTTGGGATGTTCTTGCTATATTCTCTTCAAGACAGTTGTATCATGTCATTGTTTTGGGATATGAACGAGCAAAGGGATTGGCCGGTGGTGAAGTGTGGGACAGAGGGGGATGGAGAACGCAGTCCAGAAACATCGACCCCACATAGTAGTGGGAAAAGATGCAGACAAAGAAGATTGTTTTGGAATATTTTTTCTCTATCGTCTGCAAGACAGTTTGATCATGACTGTTTGGGATGTTCTTCCAATATTGTCTTGAAGATAGTTTGATCATGTCTTTGTTTCCGATGTTCTTCGTATATCATATGCAAGACAGTTGGATCATTTATTTGTTTGGGATATTCTTCTTATATCTTCTTCAAGACAGTTGGACTATGTCTTTGTTTGGGATGTTCTTACGATATCGTCTGCAAGACGGTTGTATCATGTCTTTGTTTGGGATGTTTCTCTCATATTGTTTGCATGCCAGTTGGATCATCTTTGTTTGGGAAGATTTCTTGCTTAACTGAAGCACAGTGTTCCTGGTATTGGTTTAGAAATCCTTTACACAACCAAAGTTAGTGATGAGATATTGCCTCGTCTGTTCCTTCTCTGCTATTGGTAGTATACTATAACCCTTATTCTGACTGCATAGATTATGTTGACAGAAGTGTTCACGTAAAATCGAATAATCCACGAGACAGTAGTTCACTCTCATTGATGGTAGTTATTGCATTGTTTGGTTTTTATTGTTTAATTTTTATTGTTCATAAGATGATAGGTTGTATTTATTGGTTGATTATTATATATTATGTTTGTTGTGTATGAGGTTTTATTTTAAATTATTGGTGACAATTTTTTCTATGTTGTACCCTAGCTGAGTGCATAGGCTGTCTGCTCCTTTCCGAATTCTCCTTGAGCAATAAATTGATTAAGACCAAACTGTAGTAGGTGAAATGAATCATGGAAGGGGCCAGATGGCGTTCCAAGAAACATTGGAGAGACGTTGCAAGAGTTTATGGACTTCTTGCCCAGCTGATATTAAAAGGGAGTGGGGAGGGACCAAATAAGGGAGAAAGAGGAGGAAAATTGGAAATTCTACGAGTATAAGGGAGAGAACGTCAAAATTAGAATGAAGTTTGGAAGGGGGAGGGTGTAACTTTTCTGTTAAGAGAATGAAAAGAAAGGGAGACTTTATTCAGTTGTCATTTTTTTAATTATCTTTCTCCGCGAAGCATTGTAATGTTAGCGCCATAATCGGGATTAAAACATTTTAGACTCGTGTATGATATTTGAAATGTAATTTTCGTTTTGAGAAATTTTATTGCGATTGTATTATGAATTGTATTAGGGTTGCTAATGATATGTAACTCATAATTTATTTTGATATTTATTTTTTGTCTTTGTCTTTGTATGTTGGGCTGATATTCATAATGATGTGGAAAACAAACTAAATAAGTTACAAGTAAAGTTTGATTTAAAATTGGTCGTTGTTCCTTTGCCTTTACAAGTTATATGGTTTTCCTCTTGAAAATTCGGCCATGGAAGGTCAGGTGTGTTGAGATTTGATGGAATTTCACCTCAGCTTTTAACTATTTTGCATCTGGAATCTCTCTCTCTCTCTCTCTCTCTCTCTCTCTCTCTCTCTCTCTCTCTCTCTCTCTCAACATCTTTTACATTTCGAGGGTAAGGTCATAATGGGCCCCATTGCGGCTTCCTGGCTAAATTTTAGTTTCATTTTTGTACAAATCTTTCATCCTATTCTTGTAGTAGATTTAGGTACATGGTCACTGGAGGGGTGACTAAAAGGATATGTCTTCTGGGCGGCCCAGAAGTTCTGGCTTCTGTTGCCGTATATATCTATGCATATTTATTTAATGAGGTTTTCTTGATATTTAAAACTTATTATTTCGTTTCATTTTTCATACTAAAACATTTTTCTACACAGCATTTCTCCTTTTTTCCAATCTTTTAATACTTGTAATTTTTTTTTTTTTATTCATGAGACATACAATCTATCTAATGACGGGTCTTTTATTAATATTATTCGTGCATTATATGATTAATAGTTATTGCTTATAGCTTCATGAATTTTCAGGTAATTGAAAACATCTATGTACATTTTAAAGCTTACGAGATGTAATTAGGATATCAATAATATTTGTATCCATGAATACCTACTGCATGTACACGTTGCAGTTGGACGTCCTGTAATCGTCACATAATGTAGATTCTCTTGTAGATTTTTTTTTTTTTTAAAATAAATGTGAATTTAACATACGCAGCTTAAGTTCCCTTGAAGATGTTTTAGTTGATTTTTGTACATTCCAACTCCCTTATATCGATTTGATAACCGGTTTGAGTTTTGATTTATATCATACACCGTGTACATGTGCTTACTTTGGATTACCTTTACGGCCCTAGACCATATCTGGTACTATCAGGATGTATGTATTTTCTTCTGCAGTTGTATACTTTTTTCGCAATTTTATTTAGATCTCCTATTCTCCCATCCTCCTCATCATCTTGTCCTTTGGTAGCACATCTTTTGTTTCTCTCCCCTTCCCCTTTCCAAAGCGAAATAGTCACCACTAGGAATGGCCTTGTAGCGAATGAATAGGCAAATGAAAGGCAACGCAGAGTGTAATTGGAAGCATATTTGATCCATAGGAAACTGCATTCGCCATTAGCAATAATAAAAAAATGACTAGCAGTTGGAACGTGGGCAGATAGATACACCGAGCGATGTAAGTGCGACCCACAAAACGTGCGCAGTTCATATCTCCATGGGGGACCTCTTCCTTTCTTTCGTCTTACGTTAGGAAATCTGCTACCACTGCCATTGAAGTAGTTCTCTCTTGTGAAGAGGATGGGTTGATCACATCTACTCCGATTGAAAAAACAAACGATGAATACCCAGCTTCGCTTTCTGATGGGGAGAAGAGGGGAGATGATTTCGATGTATAGAGATCAGTGCTTTTTGAAGGGTGTCATTCAGTGCCAACAGATAGAGAAAATTGAGCTCGTTTTCAAAGTTTGCATGTGCAAGGGGAGGATTGATAAAGCGACCTTGTGTGTAACTCTATAGGGACGTCTTTTGTCTAGGAGTTTTGTATGTTTCCCCCTAGGGTAGAAATACGGTTTTTGTTTTGATCCTGCTCTTTATTACTGACTTTCTTTGTCACTACGGTGTGCATTTATATTGGGTGTTATTTACTTGCAGTGAAAAAGGCTTCGTGATGACATGATACGGCAGTAACGTCTCTCTCTCTCTCTCTCTCTCTCTCTCTCTCTCTCTCTCTCTCTCTTTTATATGGACCATACATTCGTGCATATCAGTGGATTGCGTACACATTTAACAAGCCCAGTTAACCATATTACAAACTAATTTCCGTTGGTATTAATCTTGACTTACCTAGATTATTTTTACAAGAATTACTTCACATTCTAGAGCTTATATCCAGGACTTAAAGGAAAATTTTCGTAAATTCTCTGCAATATTGGCTTAAAACTCCTCATATAGAATATTTAAGCGAATTTTGTCTGAAATATTGGAAATGTTGCGGGTTGGTAAGAGATTACTCAAAGTACATCGAAGGATTGTTTATTTTTGAATTCGGTATCTTTTAGCTTAGTGTGTTCTGCCTCAAATTCTTGTGGCGGAGTCTATCGTGGTAGACATCTCTCTCTCTCTCTCTCTCTCTCTCTCTCTCTCTCTCTCTCTCTTCTAATGACTTAGTCGTTGTAACCCCAGATAGCTTCTAATTAATCAGTCATTCACTAGCTGCGACCCACATCAGTTGATAGACAACTTGTTATGTACTTCAGTTCTATCAACGAATCCTACTGGATTTCTAAGAAACTTACCCATATGAGTTCTTCATCGTGTTAGAGGTTCTCTAGCTGATCATTAAGTGACCAGCTGAATGCACCGTCACTTTTACTATGACGCGAGATGCAGTGTATAGATTTTACTGAAAAAGATAGATTAAAATTACTGTGATTGGTAGTTTAATTATCAAACTTATCCTTAATACTGTCTTCAAAGTTGTGCATTCGGCAACCCCCACGAACTTGAAATAACCTATATACAGTAAATAATCTGAAATTCAGTTACCACTTAGGATCTGGCTTCTTTAAGGCTTCGAGTAGCGTGATTGATGGCTATTTTGCCTTTCATTGATCAAACAAAGGTTCACTCCAAATGTGAAGTAGAAACTTATATTTAGTTCTATTGAACATGCTATTGTGTTGATTTTCACACACACACATATATATATATATATATATATATATATATATATATATATATATATATATATATATATTCCCATTATCATCATCATCATTAGTCGTTAATAGTCCACTTCAGAACAAAGGTTCAGACATATCCTTCTACTGACGTATGTGAATGGTCTTTCTGTGCCAGTTTATACCCGCAAATTTTCTTAGTTCGTCAGACCATTGTTTTCTCTTCACCCTCTTGCTTCTTTTACAATCTCTATGGAGCCATTCTGTTATTATTATTGCCCATCTATTATCTGTCATTCTAATTTTATATCCTGCCCATGTCCATTTCTTTTCTTACGTGTTGTTAGAATATCCTCTTTAGTTTGCTCTCGTATCCATGTTGCTCTTTTTCCATTCCCATTATTATTCTTTCCATAACTTTTCGAGTTGTAACAAACTTATGTTCTAAGGCTTCAGTAAGGCTTCAGGTTTCTGATGCTTAAGTTAGTACTGGTAGGACCATCTGATTGAATAGCATTCTACTTCTTATAATATAATTTTGTTTACCAAAAACTCTTCATCCTATGCTTATCATTCTTTTAATTTTGGTCTCATGTCCTAGGGAAGCAAACTGTCTGTCTTAAGTACGTATATTCATTAACAATCTCTAGAGGTTCGTCCATAATCGATATTGGTTGGCTCTACATTTTCATTGAACATTATGTTAGTTTTACCTTTAACTCATATTCATTTTGAGTCCATAATTTCTACTTTCTCTTTTCAAATCTATCATCTTTATATATATATATATATATATATATATATATATATATATATATATATATATATATATATATATATATATATATATATGTACACTTACATACACACACATACACCCACTATTGCCACGCGAAAGCTAACAAATAAGTATAACAGAATTAGTATTGTATAATGTGAAAATTGTCTAAATCCACCAGTATGTGAACGTAAACTTCACATCATAAAAGCAGTAGCTATTATTCGTAGAGATCATGTTGATCTGTATTGAACATCACCGCGAGTACCTGTGATTGATGCAACCGGCATCGAGATGACATCTGTGTCTGCTGATCAGATGATGCATCGAGTCCTGTACTGCTTCTGACTTTTGAATACATTAAAGTTTTGTCGTTGCTCTTGACGGGAAATTGGTTAAGTGGGATATCCGTGCTTTAAGTGGAATGGCAATGGACTAATCGATTTAAAGTGGATATAGTTTTTGTTCAGTATTAAGATAGGGAATTATTTTCTCGATAGAAATTAGATATTATTTCTCACATAGATATGGGATAACCAGATGATGTTGATTGTCATTCTCGTTTTACTCTTATTGCGAAGATTGCCAATTTGCATAATTATTTTCAAGGACCTTGTTAAAAATTGGTGCATGTAGGTTTCCTCTTTTTACGTTCTTAATCCTCATTAGTTTTTGTCTTTTGTTTTGTTGCATCGTGTCATCCTATATATGTGTGTGTGTGTGTATATATATATATATATATATATATATATATATATATATATATCTATATATATATATATATATATATATATATATATGCACATAATATTACTCTTTGATCATAATTTCTGCATACTGTGCTTGTATTCAGAACCAAATATATTTTACGTTTTGGTTTATTATTATTATTATTATTATTATTATTATTATTATTATTATTATTATTATTATTATTATTATTATTATTTTTATTATTTTTATTATTATCATTGATATTATTAGCCAAGCTGCAACCTTAGTTGGAAAAGTAAGATGCTATAAATCCCAAGGAAACCTACAGGGAAAAATAGCCGAGTTAGGAAAGAAAATGAGGAAATAAATAAACTACAAGAGGAGTAAAGAACAATTGAAAAGAAATTATTTTAAGAACAGTAACAATATTAGAAAGAGAAACAAGATAGAATGATGTGCCTGAGTGTATCCTCAATCAAGAGATCTCTAACCGAAAATAGTTGATCAGGGTACATGGGATAAATCGCTACCCATGATTAGAGAACAATGGTTTGATTTTGTGACTGGTGTCCTGGCTATCCTACTACCTACCTTTCCATATTCTTGTACTTGTCCATTGCATTTTCTGCATTATTAACATTAATTTTTACCGTAAACCTCACGTAAAACTGAAAATTATCTAAGAAGATGGTGTAATTGTTTTAATTTCTCTCTTTGATTAAGTGTTTGCAGGTGGATGATTATTATTTTTTTTTACTTATTAACTGTTGATTAATTTTAGTAGTTTCCTTTGTTATTGTTAGCATTATTTATAATCTATTTCACCATTTCGTTAACCTTGTAGTATAAAAGAATATGGGTGCATATAATTTTTAAGGTAAATATCTTATGTTTGTTTAATTAGCTGTGCTTGGCGAAGATTTCATCTTTCAGAACGTTATTGACTAGAACACTAGAGCGGTATCATTTGTTTTCCAACCAGACCCAGAAAACGTAAATTCTGTCAACTTTTACTATCATTGCATCTGACTATGAATAACCTTTCTTCTCTATGGTATCTATGCTAAATGTATAACCAGTTACCCTGATATTATTATAATGGAGGACTTGCTTATTATAGAAAATTTTGTTCTCGTATTTAACCTAATGGTCTGCAATCTGTCTATCTTTTTCATCTTTAACAATAGTAACGAATGCTTTGTTTATCCAAGAGAATGTATAACTCATTTGATTTCAATTGTTCAGTATGATGTTCAGTCCTCTTTATAATCTCGAATATCTAGTAGGACCATTTTCCAGTCGATTCCGAGATGGAGAAATGTGTTGTTCCTCTTGAATCTCTTAGTTTTCATCATAACCTATCAAAAATATACTTAGTGTCGTCATATCACGATATAATATATCACAGTGGTAGACATTTAATTAGATGTGACTGAAAAATACTCTAGAATGAATGCTGTCATGAATGACAGAACTCACAGTAGTATTTGGTAAGCAAATGCACTCGAAGTTGACAATGAAACACTGGGCAAAATAACGTAATGATGTATAATTACTATCTAAAAGAACTTGATTTTTCAAAAGTTTTAATTAATTAAAATAAATATTTGGTAAACCTGCTACGGCAGTCATATAGGAAATAAATTTATCTATTTTTAGATATAACACTAGCAGAAGAATGAATTTCCGCTACTCACTTTTGTTGATACTGAAAATATACCAAAATAACAACGGAAGTTGTAAACCTCTATTAATGTTGTTGTCTCATTGTCATGTCCATTTCCATGAAGCTACTGGTTCCTTGAATATAAACTGTTATATTACAAGAAACGAAGAAAGAAAGAGCATGTATCTGATCCGCACCAAACAAGGTTATTTTCTGGAACACACCGATTCTTTTCCTAAAATTTCGTATTAGTCTTATTTCTAGTAGCATCCTTGGCGGCGATGGAGAAATTATCTTTAAACGCTAGCATACAGACTGTGATTAAACATAGCGATTGGACAGTATACGAATGTATAGCAGTCATTTTGATGTTTTTGATTATACATTAAGGCAACTGCTATTGTTATATTAGTACTAGTTGATTATTTTTCAAAAAGGAATAGAATTAATATTGTATTTTCTCAATCTAGGCTCTTTATTCAGAGAGAGAGAGAGAGAGAGAGAGAGAGAGAGAGAGAGAGAGAGAGAGAGAGAGAGAGTTACTCAACATCAACTTGGGTTCTCTCTCAAATAAGTAATTGGAAGGGGAACGGATAGAACAGGTTTTATATTCTTAACCTACGCAAACGAGGTACGAGGGATTGTTTCTTGAGAAAATAAGCACAAAACCGGATGAATCCGAAAGATCACAGTTACTGGACTCCTTCCCTAGGCATTAAGTTTTTAAGATTTAACGATATGTCAATCTTCAACTCATATCACCAATTTTTATTATTACTATTTTTATTATTATGATTATTATTACTATTATTATTATTATTATTATTTTGACGTTATGTTGATAGAATTGTTTTTTTAAAGACATGTTAATTTTAATCACCCTCTTATTATGAATCTATTTCAATGCATCATATGAAATTCAGTGAGATTTATAACGTTAGCTCCAGATGTTTCCAGTGTAATCGGTTTGATCGCTAGATTAGGAAATCACTGGCAGTCGCATGGATGGATGCAACCTCGTTTTCAGGCCAATATTTACAGCTACACTTTGGGAACATCTTGATAATGTCAGCCATGAATATTCGCCGATTTATTTCAATATGTGTCAGTTTAAATGGTTTATTGGAGGAATAGTTTAGAATTGTTATATCCTTTCAGTTTATCAACTACATATATGTTTGTTCGCCTGCACTCTGTTTTGATGTTATTTCATAGATATTGATAAGCGACTGCTATGCTTGTGTCGTGTTTATCTCTATGAAAACTGAATCAAGTAAATAACTGGGGTTATTGAAGATATTGTCATAGATGACTGAAATGATTTCATAACATTATTGTTTTTGATCACGTATATTTACGATTTCAGTTTTTCCGCAATTGAGTACTCCATTTTCAAAGCGTGTTGGTAATCACAGAAAAACAAACTCATAACTTGAGCATATTAAGTCATTACCAGTGTCAACGAATCATGTAATCTAGATTCATGCTTCTGAGCATGTTTGCATTAATTGTTTCATTTCCTCTTTTACGCTTAGGCTTGTGTAGTTCCTGGCTTTCGCCAATATATCTTGTTTATTTATTTTAGAAGGGTTTAGACATCGACGGTCAGTGGTAGAAAAATATCACTTATGTAATTGGAAAATCTCAGTCACAAGAAACTTCTTCACACTCACCTATTCTGAATAGGAGAGTTAGGCAATAGTTTTTCCCCCGACCTCTCTCTCTCTCTCTCTCTCTCTCTCTCTCTCTCTCTCTCTCTCTCTCTCTCTCTCTCTCTCTCTCTCTCTCAGAGGGGTAGATGAAAGTGAAAAATATATTCGAGAATTTAGAATTTTTCATTCTGTTTCTTTTCTACAGCCTTTTCCTTTCCCGCTGCTGTGAAAAAGGAAAATGGATGGGAAAGGCACATGTCACTCCACCTCCGGACGTTATTGTAGGAAACTTTGCCAAAGTCAGCCTTACTTCTTCTCGCCCTTGGTTTATCTCGCATCGTTATTGAGACCTTTTCATATGCATAGTACAGTAGTCAATATGGTCTTGCAGTCGCGTTTTCATGGATATTATATTGCCTTTAATTTTGTTCGCAATATGGTTTTTTTAGTCTTGTATTATTGTATTGTTCTTATTTGTTTCTTTGTTCTTTCCCAGATGATTGTTTGTAGCCGGTTTATTAGAAAGTATGTTCTAGATTTAGACTTTATCCACTTAGGTATGGGTATCATATTCTTATATATATATATATATATATATATATATATATATATATATATATATATATATACACACACATATATATATATAGATATAATTTATATGTATATATATGTATATATATATGTATATAATATATATATATATATATATATATATATATATATATATATATATATATATATATATTCAGAAGAAAGCGGTAACACCTAGCAACTAATTACGAGGTGAGGTTGCTAGCCCAGCACCCTGTGCCATAGCTGTTCAATGGTGTGCCAATGACGTCAGCCTTTTATTTGTGGTTTCCTATCTATTTATCTGTGTATCTATCTAAATATCTATTTGTTTGGGTATTTATATACATATAGTGTGTACACACACACACACACACACACACATATATATATATATATATATATATATATATATATATATATATATATATATATACTGTATATATATTGACCAGTTCTAATATTGCTCAACATCTTTAGTTCAAGTGCTCGGCTGAAAAGATTATCACATAGGCCTATGTATACATGTAGTTAAGAAGAAAGTGAGAAATAAAAGCAGGTAAGTGATAGAAATAGAGATGATGGTGAAGAACTCAGGGTAGAATAATGATAAATTCTACAGGAACGTTAATGCTATGAGGAAGATTAATGATGAAGGTGAAGCTTGAAATAAAAGATATTGACGAAGAAAGGCTCCTGGGGGTGAAATTTGTCCTGAGTGGATGGAGTTTATATTCTGAAGCTTTGTTGACTTGCAAAGATGATAGACAGACATAGATGAGGGATGCAAAATTGCGAAGGGTTTTTTGTTAGTTTGAGAGTAAGTGTGGAATTGTCTATGTAGGGCAGTACGAAGGCTAATTAAGAGTGAACAATTTAAAGGCACTGGATTGTAAGTCAGATGCAGCGGTATGGTGTATGTAAAGTTTGCCTGGATATGAGAGAGTCTCTGAGAGAAGTTATGGTTTCAAAAAAAAATAAAGGGGGGGGGGGGTGGAACAATGGATTTAGGCAAAGAAAAAATTGAATGGATCAATTTTTTATAATGAGACAATTGTGTATAAAGTTTGGAATTAAAGGGAAATTCTGAATGTAACATATACTGTATATACTTAGACAAAATATTAAGAAAGCAATAGAGAAAAAAAATATTAAGAAATCCATAGAGCCAATTTTGGAAATGGGTGCTGAAGATATAGAGTATTCAAGACAATAGAAGAGTGTGTTAGAATTTATTGAAAGGAGAACGAACTGGTTTGTTATAAAATTTGTTTTATTTGATATATTATGCATGGTTGTCTTGAAATATTCTATGTAGTGAGAGATGCTGGATGTTAGACGTAATTATCGGGCTATAGAAGAAGAAAATATATGTATATTATATAAATATATGTGTATATATAATTATATATATTATATATATGTGTGTGTGTATATTTGTATGTATATATATACATTATACATATATACATTTATACATATATATATATATATATATATATATATATATATATATATATATATATATATATGCAGAAGAACCACAGGGAAAATGAAAATACGGAATATACACTTAAGTCCTGACTAGTTTCGTGTTACTTCCTCAGAGGACTGATTTATTGAGAGAGGATTCTTACAATTTATAGGGAAAGCAAAAGTACGAACATACATATAGAGATTTAGAGAACAATGACACTCTCTTACCCGCTACCTGGGCTTGACTCGGGTGTTGAGTAGGCGGAGTCCGCAAGCTCGTTAGACACCTGCTAAAAAGGGTCATTTCTAGTGGCGGGTATATTCTTATTTTCTTCTTATTTTACTTTCAATACAGTTATTTATATGTCAATGCGGTAGCCTCATCTATATAAATACATAAGCAAAACATACAAATATATATACATATATATATACATATACATATATATACATATATATATATATATATATATATATATATATATATATATATATATATATATATATATAAACATATACACACATACACATATACACATACATACAGATACAAATACATATACATATACATAAATACATACACATACACATACATATACATATACATACATATATACATATATATACACATACATACATACATATATACATATATACACATACATACATATGCATATATACATTTATATGTATACAACACTAATATCATAAACATATAATCATGTATATATCAATACTTATATCAAGCATAACACTATATAGTGCCAATATACTTATGCATACTATATAAAATAATTGTTTCCTTTAATGAATGGTATCTTAGGTCTAAATATTAATTTAACACCGACGTTAATTATTCACAATACATTCAATTCTACATTAAGTGGTTAATGTTTTTTTATATAGCTTACAAATCTCTTTACATATAAAGGCGTCGAGTTTATACATTCCATGACCAATATTCAAGTTGTTTTCAAAGGTTTCTTTTATGAAACTGGACTCTATGATGTTTCTTTCTACTAAGTTATTTGAATGAACCAATTTCTTTGCACCTGACCAATTAATAGGGTGATTTTTATCTCTAACGTGGGCAAAGAGTGCATTATTATCTTGAGCATACCTGACACTTTTCTTATGTTCAATTCTCTTTTCTAGGGCTTTACCAGTTTGACCAATATAGTATTTTTCACAAGCATTGCATGGAATACGATATACACATCCCTTGGTAATGTCAGGAGAATTCTTTATTAAGGCTATTTTTATTGTATTTTTACTCTTAAATGCTACATTTACATTGAAGTTTTTTAACAGTTGGGGAATTTCTTTAAATGAATCACAATAAGGTAGTACAAGTAAATTTTGTGTGTTATAGTTTTTTCTGTTATCATTACCGAAAAAAGTCTTTTTTGCTGTTCTTAGGGCATCATCTAACACAATTTCAGGGTACTTTAGTTTTTTACTTATTGCTCTAATACCATTTATTTCGTCATCAATATATTCAGGGCTGCAGACTCGGAATGCTCTTAAAAACATAGAAGTAAATACAGATTTCTTAACTTTGTTGCCTTGGTTTGAGTAATAATGGACATATGCCGAGATATTCGTTGGCTTTCTGTATACACTGAACTTGACTATTATTACATCTATGTATGCGACAGTCCAAAAAAGGTAGGGTACAATTATTCTCCAGCTCCATAGTGAAATTTATTGATGGTACCAAACTATTCAATCTAAGAAAAAAGTTATCTAAATTTTCATTTCCTGGCCACACACATATTATGTCGTCAATATATCGAAACCATTTTACATTATTAGGTATGATGTTATTTACGATTCTGCTTTCAAAAAATTCCATATATAGATTGCTCAATACTGGGGATAAAGGGTTTCCCATAGCCATACCAAAAGTTTGTGCATAAAATCTCCCATTGAATTCAAATTTACAATCTTTTATACATAATTTAATTAATTCTATTAAAGTGTGTTTGGAGAATGGTAGATTCAATTGTCTATTATCTAATGTTTCAGATAAAAATTCCAACATGTCATCAATAGGTACTTTTGTGAATAGTGAGACTACATCAAAACTGACAAGCCTACAGGTACTGTTGATCTGTACTTCATTCAGTTTGTTAATCAAGTCTACATTATTTTTTATATTTGAATATGAGATGGTGCCAACTAAAGGGTTGAGGATATGTAAAGAGATTTGTAAGCTATATAAAAAAACATTAACCACTTAATGTAGAATTGAATGTATTGTGAATTATTAACGTCGGTGTGAAATTAATATTTAGACCTAAGCTACCATTTATTAAAGGAAACAATTATTTTATATAGTATGCATAAGTATATTGGCACTATATAGTGTTATGCTAGATATAAGTATTGATATATACATGATTATATGTTTATGATATTAATGTTGTATACATATAAATGTATATATGCATATGTATGTATGTGTATATATGTATATATGTATGTGTATATATATGTATATATGTATGTGTATGTATATGTATGTGTATGTATTTATGTATATGTATATGTATTTGTATTTGTATGTATGTGTATATGTGTATGTGTGTATATATGTGTATATGTATATATGTGTATATATAAATATGTATATATATGTATATGTATATATATTTGTATGTTTGTGTATGTTTTGCTTATGTATTTATATAGATGAGGCTACCGCATTGACATATAAATAACTGTATTGAAAGTAAAATAAGAAGAAAATAAGAATATACCCGCCACTAGAAATGACCCTTTTTAGCAGGTGTATAACGAGCTTCCGGACTCCGCCTACTCAACACCTGAGTCAAGGCCAGGTAGCGGGTAAAGGAGTGTCATTGTTCTCTAAATCTCTATATGTATGTTCGTACTTTTGCTTTCCCTATAAATTGTAAGAATCCTCTCTCAATAAATCTGTCCTCTTAGGAAGTAACACGAAACTAGTCAGGACTTAAGTGTATATTCCGTATTTTCATTTTCCCTGTGGTTCTTCTGCATCTGAGCATCACGTTTTCCTGTGATTTTTACGCATAAATGGATACCACGTACTCCTTCCAGACTTTCTGTACGACTTTCCCTATCTTGGTATATATTATTAGAGAATTTACAGACGCCCTCACACGCGCCCATACTACTAAAGAACACCTGCGGTTTCTTCGTGAATGCTGGGAGGAACAAGTCATTCCGAAATGCATGATAACGAAATCCCTATTGGAAATAGAAGATCAACCATTTGGTGATATACAGAGAAGTATATTAGAAAAGCATATAAATTCAATGAAAATTAAAAACCGAAGAGCGTTTGAAGACTTAACAAGAAAAAGGAGACATTTTGAAGCCTCAATACCAACGGATTGGAAAGACTCACTTCGAGGTTTCTGCTATGGAGAAATGAACGAAAAAGTGTATAGAAAACTCAAACAAAAGCATGACACGAAACTCAATGCACTGATAGAAAGTAGCCCGTGGACTACAAACGTTAATCCAGAATGTGTGGTTAATTTGTCAAATAAAATTCTAGATAAAAATGTGAAGTGTGCCTTGGGATACGGTTTAAATTTCTCGATGTCATCAAGTGCAGTGAATAGTGTAGAAATTACAAATGGAGTGTGTAACCTGGAGAAATTCAGTGATATTTCTGTAGAAGAAGTAAATATGATTAAGGGTATTATATACAGCAATATGAAAAAACTAGTGGTTCAAAATTGCCCAAAAAGATTCAAGAGAGCAATTGCCGAATTGAAGCAAGATAGAAATATTAAGTTGACAAAAGCCGATAAATCTGGAGCACTGGTAATCTTGAATAAAAATGATTATATAGAAAAAATGGAAAACCTCTTGAGTGATGAAAACACATACATGGAATTAAGAAAAAATCCAATTGAGTTTGTGAATAGTAGTTACAACAAAAAAGTGAAAGAGTTATTAAAAGGGAATGAAGATCTGATAAAAAAGGTTTGTACAATATCACCAACATTGCCATATATGTATGGAACTATTAAAACTCATAAGCCAAATTATCCAGCTAGGCCAATAATTAGCTCTGTAGGTTCAGCAGCATATAAATTATCTAAGTACCTTGTGAATATCCTCAACCCTTTAGTTGGCACCATCTCATATTCAAATATAAAAAATAATGTAGACTTGATTAACAAACTGAATGAAGTACAGATCAACAGTACCTGTAGGCTTGTCAGTTTTGATGTAGTCTCACTATTCACAAAAGTACCTATTGATGACATGTTGGAATTTTTATCTGAAACATTAGATAATAGACAATTGAATCTACCATTCTCCAAACACACTTTAATAGAATTAATTAAATTATGTATAAAAGATTGTAAATTTGAATTTAATGGGAGATTTTATGCACAAACTTTTGGTATGGCTATGGGAAACCCTTTATCCCCAGTATTGAGCAATCTATATATGGAATTTTTTGAAAGCAGAATCGTAAATAACATCATACCTAATAATGTAAAATGGTTTCGATATATTGACGACATAATATGTGTGTGGCCAGGAAATGAAAATTTAGATAACTTTTTTCTTAGATTGAATAGTTTGGTACCATCAATAAATTTCACTATGGAGCTGGAGAATAATTGTACCCTACCTTTTTTGGACTGTCGCATACATAGATGTAATAATAGTCTCAAGTTCAGTGTATACAGAAAGCCAACGAATATCTCGGCATATGTCCATTATTACTCAAACCAAGGCAACAAAGTTAAGAAATCTGTATTTACTTCTATGTTTTTAAGAGCATTCCGAGTCTGCAGCCCTGAATATATTGATGACGAAATAAATGGTATTAGAGCAATAGGTAAAAAACTAAAGTATCCTGAAATTGTGTTAGATGATGCCCTAAGAACAGCAAAAAAGACTTTTTTCGGTAATGATAACAGAAAAAACTATAACACACAAAATTTACTTGTACTACCTTATTGTGATTCATTTAAAGAAATTCCCCAACTGTTAAAAAACTTCAATGTAAATGTAGCATTTAAGAGTAAAAATACAATAAAAATAGCCTTAATAAAGAATTCTCCTGACATTACCAAGGGATGTGTATATCGTATTCCATGCAATGCTTGTGAAAAATACCATATTGGTCAAACTGGTAAAGCCCTAGAAAAGAGAATTGAACAACATAAGAAAAGTGTCAGGTATGCTCAAGATAATAATGCACTCTTTGCCCACGTTAGAGATAAAAATCACCCTATTAATTGGTCAGGTGCAAAGAAATTGGTTCATTCAAATAACTTAGTAGAAAGAAACATCATAGAGTCCAGTTTCATAAAAGAAACCTTTGAAAACAACTTGAATATTGGTCATGGAATGTATAAACTCGACGCTTTTATATGTAAAGAGATTTGTAAGCTATATAAAAAAACATTAACCACTTAATGTAGAATTGAATGTATTGTGAATAATTAACGTCGGTGTGAAATTAATATTTAGACCTAAGCTACCATTCATTAAAGGAAACAATTATTTTATATAGTATGCATAAGTATATTGGCACTATATAGTGTTATGCTAGATATAAGTATTGATATATACATGATTATATGTGTATGATATTAATGTTGTATACATATAAATGTATATATGCATATGTATGTATGTGTATATATGTATATATGTATGTATGTATGTGTATATATATGTATATATGTATGTGTATGTATATGTATGTGTATGTGTATGTATTTATGTATATGTATATGTATTTGTATCTGTATGTATGTGTATATGTGTATGTGTGTATATATGTGTATATGTATATATGTGTGTGTATATATATATATATATATATATATATATATATATATATATATATATGTATATGTATATATATATGTATATATATTTGTATGTTTGTGTATGTTTTGCTTATGTATTTATATAGATGAGGCTACCGCATTGACATATAAATAACTGTATTGAAAGTAAAATAAGAAGAAAATAAGAATATACCCGCCACTAGAAATGACCCTTTTTAGCAGGTGTATAACGAGCTTGCCGGACTCCGCCTACTCAACACCTGAGTCAAGCCCAGGTAGCGGGTAAGGGAGTGTCATTGTTCTCTAAATCTCTATATGTATGTTCGTACTTTTGCTTTCCCTATAAATTGTAAGAATCCTCTCTCAATAAATCAGTCCTCTGAGGAAGTAACACGAAACTAGTCAGGACTTAAGTGTATATTCCGTATTTTCATTTTCCCTGTGGTTCTTCTGCATCTGAGCATCACGTTTTCCTGTGATTTTTACGCATATATATATATATATATATATATAGACTATGAAAAAGCTTTTGATTCGGTCAAACCCTCATTAGTAATGAAAGCCCTTCAATGACAAGGACTAGTTGAGTCTTAAGTTAGAACAAATTAAGATATCTATACGAGAGTACAGAAATCCTACAACTGCATAAAGATAATAAGAAAATTGCGATTAAGGAAGGAGTTAGACAGGGAGACCCCTTCTATCCTAAATTTTTTCACAGCGTGGCTAGAAGAAATTTTTAAGAATTGAGATTGGAAACATGTAGGAATTAACATCGATAGGAGAACCTTAACAACTCAAGATTTTCAGAAGGCATAGTTCTATTTAGTGGAAGGAATGGCAAAAGATGATAGAAGATTTGAATAGAGAAGGCAGAAATGTAGGACTAAAAATTAATACGAGTAAAATTAAGATAACGCTCAATAAAACGAATAAGGCTCAATGACGAACCTCTAGAGGTTAATAAATGTACGTACTTTGGACAAACTGTAAGCGTTTCCCCTGGACATGAAACCGAAATTTAAAGAAGGATAAGTCTGGGATAGAGAGCTTTTGATGAAAAAAAAAAAATAAATTATGAAAAGTTAAAAAGAAAAGTATTAAATCAGATAGTCCTACTAGTATTAACTTATGCATAAAAAAAATGGAGCGATATTAAAGTTTCAGAACCTAAGC
>NC_090728.1:95276780-95281780 GCF_036898095.1 Palaemon carinicauda
CTCCAGGGTCTCAAGACGCAAGGGAAGGTGTATATTCCTGAGGGGCGGCGCCCAGGTCCCTGTAAAAGTGACCCAGCCTTAGACATCCTGGGACAAGGCGGCTCGGACGAAAGGGCCTCTTCAGCCCCTGTTTCCTTCTCACCCACAGAAGCCGCCATGATGGAGGAGATGTCAAGGGACCTGGTGAACGTCTCCTCATGGCTGGACTGGTGGGCCTCCACGTTGATGAACGTACAAGCCTCCATAGACCCCGAAGATCCAGAGCAACAGAGTCTCCTGACGGACCTTCTCACCTCCGGGGGGAAAACCCTCAAGTTTCTGGCTTACCAAGCACTCGCCTTGACGGCCAACTGGGTACTTAGAAAACGGGACACAGTGCTCTCTAAGTTGTCAAGGAGAATCCCGGACAGGGAAGCCCGAGTTGTGCGTAGCCTACCCTTAGGGGGTGAGTCTCTGTTCCCTCTGAAGGAACTGGAAGTGCTAATGGAGAAGGTGTCCAAGAGGAGAGAGACCAACGTCCCCAGACAAGCATCTTCCAGAAGGCCGCCATACAGGAGATCAGTCTCGGATAGCGCCGTGACTCCTCAGGCCGCCCCCAGCTCTTCGAGGAGGGACGCCCCTTCCTCCTCCTGGACAACAACTCCGCAGCCCTCCCGCAGGGGAGCACCAGCTTCGGCCAGCTCCTTCAGGTCGGGTTACTCCGCCTCGAAGAGAGGCAGATCAGGCCACCCCTCTAGGAGAAGGTAGAGGGAGAGGCCCCCTACTCCCGCCCAAGCCTCGGGTTGGGGGATGCCTCGGACCTCATTGGCAAGCATGGAAAACACAAGGGGCGGATACTTGGACGGTGTCCGTCCTGAAAGAAGGCTACAGGCTCCCCTTCATAGCGGACCCACCCCCTCTTATTCCAGCCACCCAGACAGAATGGTTGGCTCCCAGGGACCCGTTGAAAAGGGCCACCCTTCAAGGAGAGGTTTCCTCCATGTTAGAGAAGGGAGCCATGGAAGAAGTCCTTCTCCCGGGGCCAGGCTTCTACAGCCGCCTGTTCCTGGTAGAGAAAGCAACGGGGGTGGAGACCCGTGATAGACCTGTCGGCCCTCAACAAGTTCGTCAAGAAGACGGACTTCAAGATGGACACCCCGAAATCCGTCCTGATGTCCTTGAGGGAGAAAGATTACATGATGACGGTCGACCTCAAGGACGCGTATTTCCAGATCCCTGTCCACCCGTCGAGTCGGAAGTTCCTCCGGGTGAAATGGGGCTCCCAGATCCTGCAGTTCAAGACCCTTTGCTTCGGCCTGTCGACGGCCCCTCAAGTGTTCACGAGGGTCTTTGCGACGGTCTCAGTATGGGCTCACGAACGGGGTATCCGTCTTATCAGATACCTAGACGACTGGTTGCTCCTTTCCAACTCAAAGGCCCTCTTAGAAGAGCAAGGGAGGGACCTCCTCCAGTTCTGCAGGAATCTGGGAATCATTATCAATCTGGAAAAATCGAACTTAACTCCATCCAGCAGAATGGGGTACTTGGGTATGACGTTGGACACCGTGCAGGGGAAGGCCTTCCCCGCGGAAGACAGGATACGGAACCTCAATCACATCATTCAGCCGTTCCTGTCAGAGCATTCCAGGAGGGCGAAAGACTGGCAGAGACTAATAGGTCACCTGGTCTCATTAGAGAAACTGGTTCCCCAAGGGAAGATGCGGCTCAGACCCGTGCAATGGAACCTCAAGGGCCTCTGGTCCCAGACAGGCGCTCAGAAGGCGTTGATTCCCGTCCTTCCGGGCAAGAGAACAGCCTTAGAATGGTGGCGCTGCCAGTCGAACTCCCTCAAGGGGATGCCCCTCGGGTCCTGTCCCCCGAGTTCCTCCTGTTCACAGACGCCTCCAGCCTAGGGTGGGGAGCCCACCTTCGGGAGGAGACAGCAAGCGGTACCTGGTCGGAGACCGAAAGACATCTCCACATCAACGTCCTGGAGCTAAAAGCAGTGCAGAAGGCATGTCTGCACTTTGCAAGTCGGTTGAGGGGAAACACCGTGGCCTTAATGTGCGACAACGCCACGGTGGTAGCCTACATAAAGAAGCAAGGGGGCATTAGATCGAAAGAACTGTGCGACCTCACCATAAACATCCTGCATTGGGCGGACGAGCAACAGGTGGTAATGCTAGCGAGGTTCATCCCCGGGAAAAGAAACGTGCTAGCCGACGGCCTCAGCAGAATGGGTCAGATAGTAGGGACAGAGTGGTCCCTACACCAAGATTTAGCCAGACTCATCATTCAACGCTGGGGCTCCCCTGTGATGGATCTCTTCGCAACAAAGCTCAACGCCAAGCTACCGGTCTATTGCTCCCCGGTGCCAGACCAAAGAGCAGCCCTAGAAGACGCCTTCCAGCACAAGTGGGACAACTTGGACGTATATGCTTTTCCCCCCTTCACGCAGTTAAGGCAGGTACTCAACAGAGTAAGAGCCTCCCAAAACCTAAGGATGACTTTGGTAGCGCCCTGGTGGCCGGAGAGGGAGTGGTTCGCGGATCTAAAAGACCTGGCAAGCCAACCGCCTTGGCCTCTGCCCCCCAGGTCAGATCTGCTGCGTCAACCTCACTTCCTCAAGTTCCACGACAACCCTCTCTCTCTTCGCCTTCACGCCTGGAGACTATCGAGCGGCTCTTGAAGAAGGAGGGGTACTCCTCCTCCACAGCTAAGAGGATGTCCCTATACCTAAGAAAATCCTCTACCGTGGTATACCAGGCGAAGTGGGCCGCCTTTACGAAGTGGTGCTCGGAGAAACACATAAGACCTCTTAAAGCTTCAGTCCCTGACATAGCTGAGTTTCTCGTGTACCTTAGGGATGAAATAGGGATGTCAATCCCAGCCATTAAAGGAGTACGGGCAGCCTTAGGCCAAGTCTTCCTCCTAAAAGGCATCGACCTGGGGACCTCGAGACACATAGCGATGCAGATTAGAAGTTTCGAGCAGTCCTGCCCTCCTCAAGCTAGGAGAGTGCCCAGATGGGATCTGGCCAAGGTCCTGAAAATGCTAAGTCGTCCTCCCTTTGAACCCCTGAAAGATATCGGGGACAAAGACCTTACCCTCAAGACCGTCTTCTTGCTAGCCTTGGCTTCAGCTAAGAGAGTAGGTGAGATCCATGGTCTGTCTTACGACGTTGTGCACTCCAAAGGGTGGAAGGAGGTGTCCTTCAGGTTCGTACCCTCCTTTGTAGCAAAGACTCAGAACCCAGCAGTCTGGGACCCGAAGTTTGAAGGTTTCTCAATTCCGGCCATTCCCAGGACAGGCAATACGGAAGACTTGAAGTTATGCCCAGTAAGGACGCTCAGGAAGTACCTGGAAAGGACGGCTCATCACCGACCAGGTGCCAAGAACCTCTTCGTCTCCACAGGTGTTAATAAGAAGCAAGTCTCCAAGAACACCATTTCCTTCTGGCTGAGACAGGTCATCGCTAGAACTTATGAAGAGGATAAGATGGCAGTGCCAGGCACTCCCCGCCCCCATGACATCAGGGGCCTGAGCACTTCCTTGGCCTTTGAGAGAAACATGGCGGTGGGACAGATCCTACAAGCTGGCACTTGGTCGCACCAGTCGACCTTTACTGCCCACTATCTCAAGGACTATTCAAGAAAATCCTTGGATGGATTCTCCATTGGGACAGTCATCGCCGCCCTCCAATCTGTGTAGCGGTAGGCTAGAAGATGTCCCCAACGGAGAATAAATTCGTCGCTACTTCATCAGGAGAAAATTCAGCAGAGAAGATTTTAAGAGGCGAGTCTTAAATAATAGCGTAAGGTTCCGCAGTTACCCTCTATCCGCTCTCTGATAGGCCCCCGCATTCCTTAGCCCTCTAGGCACTATGTGCCGAACCAAGTGGCAGAATGGCACTCCCGCCTCCTAAAGTATAAGTCTCCACAGGAAAGTAGTTCTCGGTGAGTATTTGTGTCGGAACAAATCAAAAATTTTAAACAATTTTTATTTTTCCTAACATACTCACCGAGAACTACTTTCCGGGTAATGGCCCTCCCTTCCGTCCCCGAGTGCCATCCTTCCATTGCCAAGTTGGGCTAAACGTCGAACTTAATGGCGATGCTGACCCGGAGAGGCAGTGACCTGCCCTAATCCTGCCCTCAGGGCACATCCTGGCGGCGGGGGTAAAAACTATATAGAGCGGGGTAGGGGGATAACGGCGGGAAAACCTTGGTCGAGATTGAGAGGTCACCAAGTGACTCCACAGGAAAGTAGTTCTCGGTGAGTATGTTAGGAAAAATAAAAATTGTTTAAAATTTTTGATATATATATATATATATATATATATATATATATATATATATATATATATATATATATATATATATATATATATATATAGATATATTATATGGATATATATATATATATATATATATATATATATATATATATATATATATCTTTGTCTAAATTAATATTCAAGTCCACTGTACTAACCACTAAGCTTCTGTTATACTTATCTATAAAAATGAACGGACCAAACGTAACTATATAAAAACAGGTTTTATTGTGAAATTGAGAAAAAATTTTAACATTTGTTTTTTTAATATTGCGTTAAAGATTATATGCAGCCCGCAAACTAGTCTTCAAACGAAATATTTAAGATAGAAAGAAACAAAATGAAAAATTGCAAGGTCTCTCTCTCTCTCGCCCTCTCTCTCTCTCTCTCTCTCTCTCTCTCTCTCTCTCTCTCTCTCTCTCTCTCTCTCTCTCTCTCTCTCTCTCTCTCTTATAGATGAAGAAGTGCAGTGGTCGTATCTTGGAATGATGAAGGCTATCAGAAAAGGAAAAATACAAAAATCAAAACAAATGATATTTTTATGGCGGCAAAAAAGTTCTTCGAACTGTTTTCCTATATTTTCAAACTTTAGTGTCTGGGACCTTGCGTTACTTATATTCTTGTTTACCTCAAGGAAAAAAATGCTCCATGACTGCATTTGCTGATGTTGCGACGTGTATACGCG
>NC_090728.1:95286780-95291780 GCF_036898095.1 Palaemon carinicauda
TTATCAATGTCTATCAGTTCTTGATTATTTGTGTCTGTAAAGAAGAACTAAAACCAAAGCAGTAATGATAATGTATTTTTCTAAGGATCGCTCCTTGTTATACTTTTCCCTGGGTTAAGGGAGAAACATAAAAGCTGCATTTTCAATAAAGACCGTTGTACAGGAACTTCGCGTGTGGCTATTTTTTATGCACAACCTCTCTCTCTCTCTCTCTCTCTCTCTCTCTCTCTCTCTCTCTCTCTCTCTCTCTCTCTCTCTCTCGTTGAATTATTAGTTTGGGAATTAACAACTATGATTTTAAGAAAATATCTGGTACTGCGTATGTTTCGAAAATGTCTTGCTTAAGTAAATTGCTTTCATTAGCGTCAAGACTCCGGCTATAAAGTTTCATTTTCGCCTGCGCTATATTGCGTTGTTCTACATGGGAATGATGGAAGTGGGTTATTATGCTCTCGTTTACGAGTGATGTCTGTGTATTGTCAGATGGCCACCTTCACTCGAGACATTTACCGCCAGAGAAAACTACCATCCTTAAAAAACTAGGGATTTATTAATTTTATGAAAATTATTACTAATTTCATGAACAAACGCTTTTTATTCCATAGATGAAATCAATCTAAGAAGAAACTAATTTCCAAATGGACCTACTTAATTAGGAAACACCACAATTTCTCTCGGAGAAAATAGTTTTCATCCTGAAAAGTCCTTTTTTTACGTTACCACTTTTCACTTGCATATGTTTCTTTTACAATGGTGTATATTTGGACAAAGAAACCGATACTTATATTGAAATATCCGTATCTAGCCCCAGAAAAAAGGGAAAAGATTGGTTCCCCCCCCCAAAAAAAGAAAAAAAAAATGGGATTCACCTATTCATTAGCCTTTGCTATAGACAGGAGTTCCTTAATGGGTAGGGTGATGGGAAGCGCATCCTGAGGTAAGCAAATGCCCTTCCCATCTAGGTCAGGGAAGATCAATGACTTTTTCACGGTAATGCGAGATCTCCTGTGGTTTGATTGGAATCTTCACCACAAAAGAAATCCACGGTTGGCCCTAATTGTTTTTCCCTTTTTGTTTAGGTTGTCAGGATCAGGAGGTTTTCCAACATTTATTCTTTATTGCTCAATTTGTTTTTTTTATTGAGATTAGAATGTGAAGAGTGATTAGAGCACACACACTCTCTCTCTCTCTCTCTCTCTCTCTCTCTCTCTCTCTCTCTCTCAATATTTCTTATTTCATAGTGTGTATGATAAACTCCTGTTTATATTTTACCGTCTTGCATGCTTTCGGACACGTAAATTTTTAGACATGAATACGAGAGATTTGTAGTTTTCAGTTATGTGCGAAAACCCGTAAAGAAATAAATCTGTAAATGATCATGTAAAATATAGTCCTGGAAATGGTGTAAATGTTGCCAAAATCTTTCGAAAACGAGGTTAGGTTTGAACTTGCTTCAGTTATACAGTTGTGTGTAAAACTGAATTTGATTTTGGCACAGGTGCCGCTGAAGTAAATATATCGGATGCAGGAAGAGGAATTGCTTTCTCAAACCTTCCATGTTTTATTTTATTCCTTTTGCGGTGACTCAGTCCGTTGCTCAGGTTTTAAAACGAAATTCAAAAGGTATAAAAGACAAAGAGGATAAAAGGAATATTGATATATGAATATTGCATTTTTCAGAGATGCTTCAATCTGGCTTCTCTTATTCTAGATTTCTAAACGAACATTTTCAGTCTTGAAAAATGAGTGTGTGGGAGTATCTCTCTCTCTCTCTCTCTCTCTCTCTCTCTCTCTCTCTCTCTCTCTCTCTCTCTCAATGAACCGAATAATCAAAGCTGATCTAGAGATAAGTCCACTGCTCTTTTTTTATATAAATATGTAGCTTTTATTATCTTTAGTACTAGTCAAGCTACAACCTATTTTGGAAAAGCAAGCCCATTGCGGAAAGGTAAAAAAGAGACTTGACGAAAAATATAGATAAGAAATGATATGGAAATATAATATATTGAACTCTGCCACAACTTTAAAACAGATTAGCTGTATATAAACCATAACGCAAGACTCGTGTTAACCTGTTAAACAGGAAAGCATTTTCAACAAAGTTTTAAGTTCTGAAGTTCCACCAATTAACCAGGTTAAGAAGATTATTCCACAATCTGGTCACAGCTGGAATAAAACTTTTAGACTACTGTGTGGTATTGAGCCTTTATTATTATTATTATTATTATTATTATTATTATTATTATTATTATTATTATTATTATTACTTGTTAAGCTACAACCGTAGTTAAAAAAGCAGGGCTCTACAAGCCCAAGGGCCCCAACAGGGAAAATAGCCCAGTGAGGAAAAGAATTAAGGAAAAACTACAAGAGACGTTTAAGAACAATAATAACATTAAAATAAATCCTTCATATATAAACTAAAAAAAACTTTGAAAATAACAAGATTGAATGATGTGCCCGAGTGTACCCTCATGCAAGAGAACTCTAAGCCAAGACAGTGGAAGACCAAGGTACAGAGGCTATGGCAGTAACCAAAACTAGAGAACAACGGTTTGATTTTGGAGTGTCCTTCTCCTACAAGAGCTGCCTACCATAGCTAAAGAGTCTCTTCTACTCTTACCAAGAGGAAAGTAGCCACTGAACAATTGCAGTGCAATAGTTAACCTCTTGAGAGAAGAAGAATTGTTTGGTAATTTCAGTGTTGTTAAGTGTATGAGGAAAGAGGAGAACTTATAAAGAATAGGTCAGACTATTCTGTGTATGTGTCGGCAAAGATGTTATGAGCCGTAACCAGAGAGAGGGATCCAATGTAGGACTGTCAGCGGTAGTATCTCAACTTACTACCTAGAATTAGTGAAGGCAAGACATAAAATTACCTTTTAGCAGATTAGTGTGTACAGGATGGTACAGTCTGGGAAGACCTGGATGCAAAGTATGGATAATGAAAAATCTTATACAATATGTACAAAGAATTAACTGAACAACGGTGCCATAGATTAATATCCAGATCAGTGATAAGGTATTGAATATAGCATGCATTTGTACAACGAATTTTGACAGTCGGCAGCATTAAACCAAAGAGGAGAAAAATACTGAAAACATGGTTGAATGAAGAAATTGAAACTTTTCTTCATGTAAAATTGATCACCAAAATAAAAAAAAAAGAATTTCCAATACGCCAATTTTTTGCGTATTTACAGAAGAAACAGGATAGGCGTGTTTCTCAAAAGTAATTTTTCCATTAAGAATCACTCCTAGAATACTAAATGACTTATTTATACAGTAGAGACATTGCCAATGCAAAGATCTGGATATTGAGAAGCCTCCATCTTTGACATACTTAAGGTGATAATTAGAGTTTTGTTAGGGTTGCACTTCATACCCATAATGTGCATCATGCATTAATTTTTATTATATTTCCATTAATGGATTCGGCATTCACCACAGGGCTACTTTCAGAGGATGAAATTGATGCAAAGAGAGTAGCATCATCTGCATATGTAATGAGCTTGTTTTTTTCGCCAAACATATGCATATACTTTATAATATGGAAAACAATGGTGGAAGCGCTACCCTAAGGTGCACCAGATATTACATTCATATAGTCACTATTTTACCCATGAACTACTGCTCTTTAGAATCTATCGACTAAAATATTAATCCACTACTGATGCTAAGTAAAGACCCACCTATTCCCATTGTTAAAATTTGAGAACATGCAACTGTCAAAGGTAGAGCTAAAATTAAGGCCAATCATATGAACTTTCTGACTATAATCAGTGGATTTCTGTACAGCATTGGAAAATGTAAGAGGGGCATCATATTTAAAAAAAAGATAGCTGATAGCTTAGTAGCTAAGAAACTCGTTTCTAAATTGTAGTTTTCATACTCAGACGAGTGGCTCCTTTGAGAAACTAAAGCTTCTGAACATTATAGAATATCATACAGTTGAGAGGTAATTGAAAGGCCTCTCATGTTGCCATGTATTCCTTGAATATTGCAATACACTAGATGGTACGTGAATAGTCTGGGACGCATTGGTCCGGGATTTTGTTCAGTATCTCCAGAAATGATAATAATTAAAAACAATAAAATAGTCTTATCATACTTGAAAACAAACTTAACAATAGTGATGATAAAAACCATATCAATGCTAAACAGCTATGTACAGAGAAAAGACGAATTAAATCCTTAGACTAAGACTGAAGGACTCACTGTGCAAAGCTTAGTACCCTCCAGGATAACCACTTTAATAGAAGGAGTGGCAAGTGATGATGGTTTTGAAAAGAAATAATATAGTGGAAGATTAAGGAAGAGACATAGAAAAGGCAATTTATTGATAAACCACCTTGCATCCGTGTCCCTTCTGTTAAGCCTGCACAGCACACCGTTAAAAACAAGGGGAAGAGAAAAATGATAGGCTAGTGTGCCTAAGTGTATCCTTAAGCAAGTGAACTCTAACCTAAGGCGGTGGAAGACCATGGTGCAGAGGCTATGGCATTATCTTCTTCTAGAAGGTCCGCTTACCATTGCTAAGAAGTCTCATTTACCCTTACCAAGTGAAAATTAGTTCTACAATTACAGTAGTCCTGGTGGCCTATGTGGTAACGTCCCTGACTGATGATTGTCAGACTGGGGTTCGAATCTGCTCAATCTCGTAAGTTCTTTTGGTCGCTAGAATCTCACCATCCTTGTGAGCTGAGAATGGGGGTTTTGGGGAAGTTTATAGGCCTGTCTGCTGAGTCATCAGCAGCCATTGCCTGGCACTCCTTGGGTGCCTATCATATGTATATAATGCCAGTTTCTAGGGCATTGTTTTTCTTGATACTTGATAGGGTAATATCACTGTCCATTGCCTCTGCCATTCATGAGCGGCCTTTAAACCTTTAAACTTGAGTAAAGAGGATTGGTGTGGTTTGCTTTGTGTTTTCATGTGTATGGGGGAAAGGGATAATGTTTTATGACCAGAGAAGGGCCCAGTGGTGGACTGATGCCTT
>NC_090728.1:95294280-95299280 GCF_036898095.1 Palaemon carinicauda
TATATATATATATATACACACACACAGACACACGCGTAACAAAGTTAGTCCAAAAAACTAGGGAAATGCTTAGATTTGTATTTTACTTATTCAAGAAGGCAAGATTTTCATTCGTTGTAGAAGTCATTCTAAGGCTTTCTTGGTCAAAAGGATGAAGCTTTCTTTATAGTAGATTATGATTAGTGGCATGAACCTTCACCATTTCGTTCAGTTCTTTTCCTATGCAATTTTACTGCCATTATGATTTATTTCTAATATGGTTAAATCTAATTTTTCATTGAAAAAATTAACATTGTCCTACTACTACTACTACTACTACTGTAGTAGTAGTAGTAGTAGTAGTAGTTTGTGATGTAAATAGATGTGGACGTTAATTAATAATTAATGCATTGGACGATGGGTATGAGATGATCGGTGTGATAAACAATGCATAATGTTGGTTAGAAATGTAATTACATGAATAAATAGTAAATTAGACATGTAGTTATGAAGTGCACAGGGATATAGAATCTCCATAGGAATCCAGTTTCGTAGAGCATGAATGTAATCTATGCATTTTAAAGGACCTTTGATATTAGGAGATTCATATGGGATATCTGGATCCTTAATTATGCAATCCTCTTCCATCATGGATGTGGAATACTGATTAAATTCCATCCGTGGAATAATATTTGGAGACCTTTCATGCATCACCTTGCCGGAAGGAAACTGGTGGTGTTCCCATGTGTGTATTTGTTTATTGTGAGGTTTCCTATTATATTTTTCTGTGCACAGTTCCAGCTTTCTTTTCTGGTCGCCTTTGAATTTAAGCTTTTATTCAGGTATCAGATTACGACATGTATTGGTAATGCTTTGTTGGGAGCGCCACGTTGAAAATAGAATAGAAAAGCGAATTTCCGAAATATTACCAAAGATTTAAAGATTTACGTTTTGTTTGATGCTAACAGCTCCTATTGAACAGAGGTATCATAGCATGCAGTACTGATTGGATTTGTTTTTTACATTTTTTTAATTCTAAATTATCGTATATTTTACCTATTTAACAATGTCAGGAGCTGTCTTAACATTTTATGCGTACGTCAAGAAAAAAATTCCTCATATGAAAGATGTGGGTAGTGTTTATATTTGTATATGTCTAAACTTGACACATAATTTCTGTCTACTGCGTTACGTTTTTTTTTTACACTCCCGCTTCACCATGGTAGATATTTTATCTTCTGAAAGCCAGACTTCTTTTCTCTTGGGTCCGTGTATCCTTTGTTTATACATAATTTAGCTCTCATTTATGATACCTGCATTACTGTTTAAATGGTTAGTAAGTTCATATCAGTTCTGTATGATAACAGAGGGAAATTATGTTTTGTCTCTTACCGGTACAATTGATATATACTGAAAGGGTATTCAAAAGGGTAGATAACGTAATTCTTGTTCATATACCAATACGCTTGTGGGAAACACAATGGCGTGTTAAGGACTCCAAGTAAAATGGTGATGGTAAGAGGAAGGTGATTAAAAAAAAAAAAAGGAATCTTATTAAGATTATAAAAGTATTTAAGAATGAGTGGCACTTGAATTTTTTTTACTGATATTAACAAAAAATGTTTCCAGACAAATCGCCCAATGGTGTTATAACTATTCGGTACATTGAAAAACCTAATTTTATGTATCATTTCATTTTTGATGACCAAAAACTAGATATTCAGTAAATATTTTGTCCCCATTACAAAGTTCTTTCCAATATTCCATGTATGTCTGTCTTGTTTTATAAAAATATATTTTTTCCATATACGTTTGTTTTGTATTTCTTGCGGCAATACAATCCCCCTTTTAATAATAATAATAATAATAATAATAATAAAACAATCGGAAAATAATTTTTTGATGATCCTTACAAATCTTTAGCTACACACCATTAATTTCGTATATATCCAAGAAAATAAGTCCAGCAAACTAGTCCTTTCCCTTACACCCATTCGACCAGCTTGAGACACTCTAGTCATTACACCGTAAGGATGATGGCACATGCCTGTATCAGAGTGACCGACATTATGAACGCCCATAAATGTTAGAGTATTCATTTTTGGTCAGTCCCTAAATATCAGCTATATACCCAGTTGCGTAGGTGTCCGGCCTGCTTTATAGTATAGTTGGGGAAATTAAATTATGTTTAAAAGGTGAGTACAGTATTTACAGTTTATCACTATGTAAAGGCATGACTAGCGAAATAAGGACCAGTCTTACTTGGATAGAGTTCTTACAGCTTTGAAAATGAAGCGATGAAATTGATTTCAAATTCAAAATTAATTAGATTCGATTCCTGCTTATATTGAACTGCATTACGTTGTGGGATTGATTAAATAATTATTTTTTCTATTGTTATTATTTTTTATCATTATCATTCCAGTGGTCTTACTTATAAATATTTCTATAATTCTAATTTCATTTTGACAGAAGTAAAGCTAAAGACAATGTTCCATCTCGTCAGCGCCATCAGTTTGTTCAACCCTAAAACTTTTTGTTGGTCATTGAAGTTGCTTTCTGCTTTCTTTTCTTGCAACGTCTTTGGGTTTACTCTCTTAGGTTTTGGCTGGTGTTATTCTTCTTATTTTTGCTTTTAGTTCTCTCTCTCTCTCTCTCTCTCTCTCTCTCTCTCTCTCTCTCTCTCTCTCTCTCTCTCTCTCTCTCTCATATAAAGCCAGTAAAGACTCGTTGTTTGTCTTGTATCCTATCTTCCAAGTACCCTTTTGGGTTCAGCAATTTGGTCATATCAGTATCATCTTAATTAATATGGCGTCGCTACAGCATGTACTGATATTTCCAGCTTGGTATCTCTAGGTATCTCGGAAGAGTCATAACACGGCTCCTTTGCGTGATCATGTAGCAGCGCTGAACCACTTAAGCTTAATTGGGAACATGGACATCATTAACTTTTACTGACCAACTTTTACCCCATAATACCTTTCAATCCCCCGGCACATCACTAGGGGCTGGTGCCATTCTGGACTTTCTTCTGCCTATTTGCTTGTCTGCTTGAGAACCAGCGTTGACTGTTCGTCTGTGTGCGTGTGTCCTGTCGACAGAAAGGCTTTTTGACTGGTAGTTTCCTACCCTATGATATGTTTTAATGGAAGTGTGTGATTTCCAGAGTTCTGCAATTATAGCCGGGTGTAGTCATACTTGGCGTGGCATCCTGTATTTGCTGTATTATGTTCCTGTTGTCTCCTATGGACTTGGACATCTTCCTTTTCTTCAATTAAAAAATAAAATCTTTAGTAATGGTTAACTATAAAGAATACCTGGCACTTAACCGCACATGCTGAATAATTTCTTTGAACATTGTCTCTTGGAAACGCCATCATGTAATTGGACGTTGTAATGCGGGAGTTACACTCGTAAGCCAGGAAATATCCATTTTGTGATAACTGGTCCCCTTAGTAAGGTTATATAGGGGACACATTGTTAGGACTATCTGTTGGAACTTCATAGACATTTTCTTTTAGGCTTAGAGTCTTTAGTATATTTCGAAATTATGTTGATTTGTTGTGGAATTCTATTGTCATCTCTCCTGACGTGATTGAATTGTATGACATATTTACAATTAGTTTATTTTGTTTTGAATATATATATATATATATATATATATATATATATATATATATATATATATATATATATATATATATAATGTATATAGATAAATAGATAGATATGTATGTATGTATGTATATATGTATGTATGTATGTATGTATGTAAATATTTAACTATTTTTTGTTGTTGTTGTAGTTTAATAGGAAATTTTCTTAGCCACATGTTTACAGGTTTGTTAT
The DNA here is from genome assembly GCF_036898095.1 of Palaemon carinicauda. Classification (NCBI taxonomy): domain Eukaryota; kingdom Metazoa; phylum Arthropoda; class Malacostraca; order Decapoda; family Palaemonidae; genus Palaemon; species Palaemon carinicauda. Next base: position 95,298,109 of record NC_090728.1, read on the forward strand.
ATTTTGGAAAATTTTTGAATTCCTCGTTGATAATTAGTAACTGGAAAGATCAAAGGTAATGTCATCGGATGAAGAAAGCCGAAAAGGGTGTGGCTCATTCATTCTTTTCTACTTTATTTGTCCTCGCTGAGTTAATGGTTCTGTACCATCCTATATTGTTTTTCTTTCCTGTATCTTGTGTTTTTTTGTAATTGTCAATTTGTAACAATTAGAGGACTAGCTTTATTCTATCTCTCCCGCCTCCCATGTCATAGGCTTAATTGTTATTCGGAAACACGTGGAAATACCGGAACTTATTATTAGATATTTTATATTTGTGCAGTGATATTTATGATTTGTGTAATTGATTGTAATTGTTCACGTAATCTGTATTAACAACATGAAGATAATTTCAAATTCTCTCTTATATTTTGTGATACTTAAAATTAGAAGGTACAAGACATGTACTACACATGATGCATATATCTAATATGTGTATATGTATTCTTTTTTAATTGCTTTATGCTATAAATACTGATAGTATCCTTATATTAAGCATTATTTTCGGCTCGGTTACCTTACATTCTCTCTTTCTACTTCGTCAAAGTGTCTTCTAATGGTGATGACATTTTCAATTCAAAAGTAATCAACTCTAGATATTATAAATTTTTAGTTTCTCTTCTTTGCCAAATGCCTACTCTTAAGATCCATTTTATTCGATATCGAGTTTTGGAAAGTCGAGTGCATAAAGAAACGCCAAATAGTTTTTTTTCTCGGGAAATGAGCCGGGATTTTCGTCCAAAAATGAGCCCATTAGGTGGTGACAATTTCTCCTAATGAGAAAAATTTAGTCCATTCAATTTTCTCCATATCAAGGAATTATGTTGGGTTTCAGTTCTCTTTCTTTTGAGACCTCGGGCCATGAAGCGAAGGAATAGAAATTATGAAGAGGGTGGTTCTTGGATTCTTTTTCTGTATTCTTAAAAAAACAAGCGTTCTGTTTGCACAGATTTTCCCCTTATTTTTCTATTACCAAGAATAGATAAGGTATTATTTATGTTAGTTGCCTTTGAAATGAGTTTGGAATTTCACTTTGTGACCCCGAGTACAAACTCCACTCAGGTTTGAACAATTCCTCTGAGCAAGGGGTGGGTCAAGAGGATGCCGTAGTTAAGCATTTTTAGGACTCCAGA
>NC_090728.1:95304280-95309280 GCF_036898095.1 Palaemon carinicauda
TAATATTTTGTACGGGATTTTTTGTAACTGAAATTCTAAGATCATTTGCATTTACATAAATACACACAAACATGCAATTGGGGGAAGAACTTCGTTTAATTTGCATTTCAAGAACAGAATGAGTTTGTTCAGCTATCCACACACAGCAGCATCGACGAAGGATAAACATTTTCCGCATCATTTCAGTGTTGGAATTACTATCATACCTTGCTTCGTGCAAGCCATTACCTTCAGGCAAACGCGACTTGATATTTACGAGATGGGAAATCATGTTGGTGCATTTTTAAGATCGTGCAAGCCCCGCTCTGTTCTTTATTCCAATACTTCTGGAACCCTGAGTTGACGGGATAACTAGTCTTTTATTTCTTGAGGCGTATTTCATTTAAGCTGCTCGCTGCAGTCAGCGCAATTGGTGATGAATTTGGAGAGGGTGAGGGCGAGGCAAGTGATACGTATGTACTTCTTGACATGGTTATTATTATGATGTAGCTGCCTTTGTTTATGTTCAGATCCACTGGAGGTCTCATGGTCTTTTATATATTCGAGTAAAAAGTTTATGACTTTTTATGAGGCTGAGAATATTACGTTATTCTTAATATAAAAATTATTTGCTTTCATTTGTCATTGTAATTTGTGTTGAATGTTGAATAAGAAAATGTTTTGAGAATACTATATGTTTGATTATTTGTTAATTCATCGTTTGTTTTTCAGTCGTGGTATTCTGATCTCCTTTTGCAGTTTTAACTTGAGAAATTTTAACCTCATTAAGCTTCATTTGAAAATGAATGGCCTTATTTATAAAACAACTTTGAATAATGATAACGATAATAATACTTTTGAATATTTTTACTATTGTATTTTTTTGTAAGTAGGAATTTTATTGATTCTTGCTCCTTAATGTGATCATCCGTACTCTTTAAAAGGCTGAAAGAAATTTATTACGTTTGAGGTTATGCTTTGTCCAATTAATTTGTTTCATGTTAGTATTGAAATATATAATATGCCCTATTATGGCGACCAGAATCATTAGTTTACATCATGATTTTATTTATTAGATTTACACGCTGTGTGCTATATATTCCGGATTATGCAGACTTGTAATTACATCTAATATTAGAGATCTAGGTAAAACTAATTCACGGTGAAAATTATGGCATGGACCCCCTACACAAAGCTTTGAACCGATTGTATTATTTTAGCTATATTCATCTCATTTATATTTGTAGCTTTTGATTACAAACTTCACTTTTGAATAACACATCCGATTACTTTCTTCTTCAAATATACGGGAAATGTGTACATAGGGAAAATAAGTATAATGGTGTCAATAAAAATAATCACTAATAAAACTATTATCATTATTATTATTATTATTATTATTATTATTATTATTATTATTACTGAAAATGAAACTCTTTGAAGCGCCTTCAGACAATCGGGAGCTTTTCCAAGAATCCAGATAAACGTCTTTATTTTTCACCCTTTCTTCCTTTGCTGCTTCTTTTCAGTGTCGGAAATAACACCGTCTTAAATTTACCGAAATGTCAATACAGATGCAAAGGATGAAAAAGCCTCTTAATAAAAACCTTTGTCATGTCAGAAGGAATAGAAAAAAGTTGACTATATTTCAAAATCGCAAATTTTCTTAAACCTTTTGAAACATTTTTCATTTGTTTGTATAGTGAGGCATTTGTTTTTGTTCATATGTTAGCAAACATGCATTCGTATATATATATATATATATATATATATATATATATATATATATATATATATATATATATATATATATATATTTATATATACTGTATATATATATGTGTATATATATATATATATATATATATATATATATATATATATATATATATATATATATATATATATATGTATATATTTGTATATAGGTCTATATATTGTAGTGCGTAAAACATTTGAAGATTGTGCAGAAGGATTGGTATGGATTGATAGTAGAAAATTAGCTGTTCTAGAGTATGCTGATGGCCCTGTCCTAGTTAACAAAACACCACAGGATTTGCAATGCTTGCTTACAAGAATGCATGAAATTTCAGTGGAGGTTGGGGTCAAGATAAATAAAAGAAAGACAGATGATGAGAACGGAATATGCAATGGAAGATGTAATATCATTGGTAGGAGAAAGGATTAATGAGGTAGAATCATTGAATATTAGGAACTATGATCTCTAATACAGGGTCTTTAGAATTTGACAATGGCTAGGTTAAAAAAAAATTTGGAATTTAAATCGCCTGAAATTACAAATAAAAATCAGGCTATAAATCAGTTTAGTGATATCAGTGTTACTGGATGTCAGGGTATGACAATGAAACAATATCCAACAAATTTAGTAGACTTGAAAACAAAGACCTCCGAAGAATATTGGCAGTTGAATGACGGGACAGGATTAGGAGTGCCATATATGGATGACATGATGGTGATTGGTAGATGGAGATGGTTTGGCCATGCTCTTCACACTCCATAGGAGAGATTAGTTCACCAAACCTTTTACTGGTCTCCACAAGAAACTAGAAGATTAAGACCCAGGCCTACGTGGCTGAGGACTTTGTAACGTGAAGTAGTAGATGGTGAATAGAGAGGTATTGATTTAAAAACTCAAGATAAAAATAACTGGCAAAATCTATCCGAGAGCCTCTGCGTCTAGAGCCGTAGGGGTAGATGATGATGATGATGATATATGTGAATGTGCGAATATATATATACAGTATATATATATATATATATATATATATATATATATATATATATATATATATATATATATATATATATATACACATACATATATATATATATATATATATATATGTATATATATACATATATATGTATGTAAATATATATATATATATATATATATATATATATATATATATATATATATATATATATATATATATATATGTATATATATACATATATATGTATGTAAATATATATATATATATATATATATATATATATATATATATATATATATATATATATATTGCAAGGAATTCGTTTGAATACGGCTACTTGTTTTAATGTAACTTATAAAAACACGAAAGCATTGAAACCTTGATTTGTACATACTTTGATTAATTTTTGTAATAATATTTATTACTTTTTCATTTAAAAAAATCTATATCAGATTTTGCAAGAGAACATAACTTTAACGCAAAACTTGTTTTCTAAAGGTCCCTGTGTATGGTATTAATATTTTGTTACAATATATCTTGCTAATTGATTTTTTTCGTTTTTATTACCCACACAATCCTCGTTTTCATTTAATCTTTTAGGGAATCAAAAGTAGTTGGTATAATAAGTGCTTTTATCGTTATTTTTAGAAAAAAAAAATCTTTTTCTGAGCCTTTGCCCAGTTTTGAGGAAAGTAAATTTAGGTAATATTTATATATTTTATGGTATGAAGGAACCATTGCCCTTTCCCTTATACTTTTTTTTTTTTTTTGTAAGCCACTATATATCATAACAACATAAAATGTACACAGGTTTCAGTCATACGGCTGGTTTACAAGCAGTTACAAGATAACCCGATTTCTGTAATATTGGACGCTGCTTTGGCGAGTCAAGCCCGCAGATACCGTGTGCCGGTGTATTGGTAAATGCAATTGAATTATCAGGGGATATCAAGGCACTTCCATCAATGTTAATAAAGATGTTGTATTGTGCAAACTCGGGCCCTGTTTGCAGTTTGCACTCTGCAGAAAATAACTTGGTATTGCTTCTGCTGCTGCTTCTTGTAGCTATTGTTATCGGTGTTGATTGGAGGGCTAAACATTTCCCCACCTCCTTCCCTGTCTCTTCCCACTGGGCCGAAATTGCACGTTTCTTCTATTGCTCTCTCGGCTCCTGGAGCTTTCACTTTATTCATATCCTTTTCCGCTTGGCAATCTATTGTTCAGCCAGCTTTCACCAATTTTTCTTATTTCTTTCTTTGTTGTAATTATAGAGAATGTTGAAGGGTCATGGGAAATTGAACTCTTGTGTTTCTTGGTTTAATTGTAATGTATATATATGTAGTTTTCAATTTATTTATGAATTCGGTATAGGACGATAAGTTTTCAGTGTGTTTTTAATAAGATGAGTAATTTATGATCAAAGTTTTTATTCTTCAAAAACTACCATCTCTAGTTAAAAGAATTAGAAATTCTATAACACTGAGCAGTACATGCATTTAAGCGATTTTTACTTTTCTTTTATGGCGAATGAGGTGTACTGTATAATGTCGATGTCCCATTTGTTTTGAATTGTTAAAGCTTTTAATTTTAATGTTCAGGTTGGCGATAGTTAAACACTGCACAGTTTGCATCTTTATCTGAATTTGATCATAGTGTTTTGTGCTTCCGATCCAAGCTGGATATATATATATATATATATATATATATATATATATATATATATATATATATATATATGTGTGTGTGTGTGTGTATATTTATATACACACATATATATGTGTGTGTATATATATATGTATATATATGTATATGCATATGTGTATGCATATGTGTATATATAGAAATTTATATATACATATATACATATATTTATGTACAGTATATATATACATATATACATACACACTTATATGTACACATATATATATATACATATATATTCATATATATACACACATATATATTATATGTGTATAATATATATATATATATGTGTATATATATATATATATATATAATCATATATATATATATATATATATATATATATATATATATATATATATATATATATATATAATCATTTAATCATATACATACACACAGAAATTTAACATATGTTTTGTGATTATATATCGGACTATTTTCGTTAATAATCATGCTTAGAAATCATTGTGTAAAATTTTACGGGCATCTTTTCATTCTATGTCACAAAATGCATCATTAATTTTGATATTAGAGAGAATTGTAGTTTTCGTTGTGCCCCTCATCCCTTCCAGCAGG
>NC_090728.1:95316780-95319280 GCF_036898095.1 Palaemon carinicauda
AATACTGAATTAATTAGATGCATTGCGGAATATGGAATTTCTTCTTTTATTTTATGCGTGTACTGAATCGAGAGAATTATTTTGGTAAATTTAGCTTGCAAGTTCTTTGATTGAAAATTTGTTCTGCAATTATTTCTGCATTTGCTTTTCTTATTTTGTTTGTTTCGTAATTTTTTTTCATTTATTTCATTTGCTTTGCTTATTCTTTGTTGCGTAATTTTAGTAGTTAATATGACCTTTAAAGCTTACTTAATAGGATGACTTTTATTTTGTGATTCTCTATTCTTTAAACTTTAGATGAACCAAGACAAAGATTTTTTTTTTTTTTCATTTTACTAAGAACTAATATTCCTTGTTTGTTCCTGTAGAGTTAACTATATGAGAATCTTCAATGTTTTTTTTTATTAAATTATAGTTTTACTTGACTGTAGTGTAATAATAAATTGCACAAAATAATGGAATTTACTCTTTTTTTTATACTACACTAGAATCTCGCATCTGGTTTACTATAGAATGATTTATTTTTAAAGGTAATTTCGACCATAATTATGTATCTGCTATTTAAGTGTTTTGGTCTTGTCAGGTAAAACGTAACTGACTTAATAAGTATGTTTTTAGTCACATTACATTCATGTGTTTTTTGCATACACGTATATATATTTTTATTTATTATATCAGTGCAGTTCATATTAAAAACTGTTAAGAGTTGTTGTTCTCATAGACGTTATTGTTGTGTTTTCTTTGGCCTCAGAGTAATCGCTTCCTGTCGCTCGACAACTCATAGATACAGTAGTTACCTTATGTACAATGGAATAACATTCAGGCTTGTATATTAGAGATGAAACTTTCTGAAGTAATGCTCACGCTTAATTTGACTAAATAAAAACCGAAAATCGAAGATGAGTTAGGCAAATACCTTGTGATAATAATTCATTGCATAATGAGAAACTTCTTTCACTAATTAGTTTTTCGAAAAGTTTAATTACCTGAGCCAGGGAAGTTGGGTTTGATTCGGTATGTCCGTTCGTCTGGATGCAGGGATACGTGAAAACTATTCCAGAGGATTTGATAGAATTTGCTAAAAGGTTTCACTGGGTAAACCACGATATATATATATATATATATATATATATATATATATATATATATATATATATATATATATATATATATATGTGTGTGTGTGTGTGTGTGTATATATATACAGTATATATATATGTATATGTATATATATGTATAGATGTGTATATATATATATATATATATATATATATATATATATATGTATATATATGTGTATATATATGTATATGTATATATATATATATATATATATATATATATATATACATATATATATATATACATATATATATATATATATATATGTACTGTATATATATATTTATATTTATATATATGCAAATTCTGTTGTCTTGAAAACTCTCAAGATCGTCATTGGTCTTAACTGATGTTTATCATATGCATGTCGTTTCGTAATGAATGTCTCGGAATTAATTTGTTTTGAAAGAGGACGCCTAATCATAGGTAGATATATAGTCTGCAATTGCCCATAGTGGTCATTGATGGAGGCAAGTGCTGTTTAGGTTGACCTCCATTGGTTAGTAGGTTTTGGTGCGTATCGAAGATCTGACGATTTTTCGTGGTACTGTATAATTCAATACCAAAATTGAATTACCCGAATAAATGAAAATCTAGTTTCTGAACCGTAGACTTTAATTTAGAATTTGATCATGATTAAAAGTACCCCGTATTCTGTGGAAAGAAGCGATTTATTGTCTGTTGAGTGTTCTTTTGGGTTTAATTTACTCCACTAAGTGCTCTCATTAATTCATTCGTTCGTTCTTAGTTTTCAACGCAAAGTGCTCAACTTTTTAGGTCTCTCATAATCATCATTTATGATGGACTTGATTTATTATGAAATAAACCAATATGTTATTGGATTGGCTCATAGGTATCCACTTAAATGATTGCCAATATGGAAATAAGCAAATAGAAGATGATTCGATTTTAATACAAGTAAAGTTATTGGTAACAAATTGAGAAGCGCATAGAAATAGAACAACTGGAGGCTATACGATAGGAGTTAGGTAGGCGGAAAAGATAAGGATTTTATAACCATTGTTGAAATTTGAGGACAGTAGCTATTAAAATCATAACTTTTTAAATTTTAGGACAGAATGGTTGATTTCTATGATTCTTAGGAAAAATGGTAAAAGGGGGGAAAAGGATACAATTCCATCTAAAATATCTACAAACTTTTCGATTTACAAGCATCAGTATGCCTAATCATGACTGCCAGAGGCTATAGTTTACACTAATGTCATTTAAAGTTTATCTAATCTTGTAGAATATTGTCTCATACATAAGTTTGATTTTCGCCGTTTATGGTTGTAGACTCCATCTACAAGTGAATAGTAATTTAAGAGTTTTTTCACAAGAATTACATTAACGCGTGCTTCTATTCCTTGATCTTGGC
>NC_090728.1:95324280-95339280 GCF_036898095.1 Palaemon carinicauda
GAGTTGCTAGTGCATTGTCATTCTCTTGAGTCTAGCTGTGACACTGGTACACATTTACAGCTGGGTTTATGGTGGACGACAGACCTGGAATCGAAACACACACCTAGTAAAGGCAAGCTCAATGCTCAGTCGGTTGAAAGTGATTAATTTCTTATATTTTGGAGAAAACATAAGGGGTTGCTATAGGGTGAAAGAAGTTTATCGCACAGTGGGTGAAGCGTGGAAGGTACAATTATACCTGGCAAAGCTCCCGGAAAGGAGTGCCAGCGAAAGCAAAATTTGTTATTTATGACAGTGATTTCCTGCCAACTCTTGTTTTTTTTTTTTTAAAGTTGATTTCGATGGTGAGTGCCAATAAAAAAAAGAACGAAAAGCTTTTAAAATCGATATTATACAATCTTTGTGGTAGGGGCTAAAGCATAGAAATTTAGTGCGTGAAGTAGATTTTAGTGAATTTTTTTTCTTGGTTGGTAAGGTGAATTCATGACTTTTAATTTGTGTTGTTTTACAGAGAAAAATGAATGCGACGGGTTACTTATAAGCGAATATAATAAATATTTTAGGAGAAAGTAAGTCTGTCAGAAGTATAAAATACGGGCTAAATGATATTGAAGAGGTAATGGAACGTATAGGTAATGAAAGCTTAGAAACGGGAAAAAGTGAGTTGTTGACGCTCTGATAGGTTTTGGCCATGGGGCCTCATCCTTGGTTCAATCGTTTTAGAGTGAACTTGCCAGGCATCTTCTTTGTATGTGCCAACGCCTCTCCTTGGTATTTGCACGTGTGGGGAAAAGAAGGCGTTTTTACGTAATTGACCAAAGCGTCAGTCTTAGATAAACTGAAACTTGCAATGACAGGCTGGGCCAGTTGAAATATGTCATTTTTGTTGACGGTATTGTAATACTCACGGCTTTGGCATTATTATATCTACTGTAGGCAGAGTTGAAACCTTTATGGGATTGCTTATGAATTATTCTAAAGAATTTAAATCACCTGGAGGTTCTCTTTTTGCAAAACTAAATTATATAACTGGGAAAGTGCAGTTAAATATGCTCCTTTTGTATGTACGCATGTATATTTTTTTAGCTTTCACTCACAAAAGTTATCTTTACTGCTGCAAATTACCTCACGGGCACATTACACCTGCTTTTACTCTAATGGTTCCATTGTGTTTCCTCTCCTGTAATTTCACTTGGTGAATACCCCCCGGCTTTTTTCACTATCACTGGTACATTTTGTTGTTAATGAATATGTTTAACTCAGACGAGCATTAAGCTCGCCATGAACCATCGGCATTATTCATTTCAGGTAATACTGAGCAAAATATCTTTTAGACTTTACTTCTTAGTTGATTATGTTATATCTTATCATTAGCATGGTATTAATTTGTTCTGCGTCAGAGTTTATATTTACTTTTTTCATGCATTTCAGGTCTATTTCGTGAAATAATCTAAGTTCACTTGTAACTTATCAATTAATGTAATTTGAGTTTTATATTTCAGAGTATAGTTAATTGGAGTTAACTGATTAAAAAAAAAATAGCTAATTGAAGGTTTTTGTTTCGTGATTAGATATTTGTTATTTTGCTCAAGGAGAAAGAATTCTGGCATGGATGGATTGGTTAAGACGTCCATTCCCTCTGCATTCAACAAGATATTTTGGGATCACGCCAGAAACTGAGGTTAGGTCGGGTTTTTACATTATGCAACTTCTATGTTCTCTTTCTTTACGCTAATGAAGCGATTATGACCTCAGGAAAAAGTAACTAAGTATTTTTTCATACAATAAGGGACCGTAAATTTCATCATTGTCGGCTTGGCGATTCCCTCAAGAGGTCTTTCCTTTTATTATATATATATATATATATATATATATATATATATATATATGCATATATATATATATATATATATATATATATATATATATATATATATATATATAAATATATACTGTGTATATGTATATATAATAATAATAATAATGATTATATATATATATATATATATATATATATATATATATGTAATATACATACATATACCTGAGTGTATATAAAAATAACTGAAGGTATATCAGTGTATATCAAACCATGTACATATATACGCGCGCACACACACACACACACACACATATATATATATATATATATATATATATATTATATATATATAGCTCCAAAGGTATATATAGTTTCTCTTATGAGTGTTAGATTATCGTATATGTAAGATTTTGTCTTCATCAGATTCTCCTATCATTACATTTTCCACGAATATGCCCTATTGCAGCAGGAAAGCGTAATTCTCATTTGTATTATCTGTATCGCAGTGCTGCATTTCTTTATAGACTTCAACGGAGAAATATATGCTCGAATGTTCATTCAAGCTACCGTATCCATATTTAAATGTCATATAGAGGAACGTAATTCATTAGCATATGCTTTCGTATATCCTGTTGTACATTAACGTTTTGTGGTACATCCTTACGTAGAGTAGTAGGCGCATTGCATCGTCGTCGTTCATTTGGTATCGCGTATCCCAGCATCCTGGTTGCAGGCGGTGCCATTGATAACAACAAATGATGCGTTGGCCCACTTTCTCATCTCGTTAATGGCATCCTCTCAAGTTGTAATGAAATAAGTCCACCAAAGTGTTTGCCTCAGTGCCACTTTATCTTTATGGTCGCGAAAGTTGTATAGAGCAAAACTTTGCCGTAACCATTATGCGAAAATTGTTTAATGTAGTTAAAGACGGCTTGCTTGCACCATCGCCACGATCTTGCTAAACTCATTTCGGACTTCATTAACTTGGTATGTGCATGGAAATGGAGGAGACTTCATTTACGCGTTTAGGACACAAGCGCACGTAATGTCGTTTCTTTCTTTAGATAAACAGTCACAGATGTACATAAAGTTACGGGGTTTATGCCATGGTTACCTGTTATTTGCAAACGTATTGCGATTTTTGCAATTTCTAACTTCATTTCGTATATACGGTATATATAAACACTAACCTCATTATTTGTTTAAACCACTTTGCATGTTTGCATGTGAACATCTGGAGATTATACATTTACGTTTATGTATTTGCCATTTTAAAGTTATTTGAATGCTCCAAGATTGGAAGAAAGCAGAGATAGGTGTATTATATATTTCAAATAGCAATATTAGATCAATGATCAACCGCAGAATTTCTAAAGAAATAGAATTACTATTAAGAATGAGGTAAAGATGCTACTCTTCTATCCTCATTACGTAAGTTAAGTTTATTTTGAAAATTTGATACCTTTGGGCAACTGAAATTTATTGTATAAAGTCGTATCACAGGGCATTACAAATGATTTAAGTGAAATATATTCAAGCAAAGATGTAGTGGATAAAGAAAAAACGTTATGAAAAATTGAAAAACAAGGAAGGCACTATCTTGCAGCAAGACGTCTACACTATACATCCTATTGTTAGACTTCTTTTTAAACACTTCTATAGTGACGCAAGAGAATGTGTACATACAGATATGTATGGCGAATAGCCTTTGATGTTTTATAATGAATTAACACATGAAATATAGGGTTGGTGGCTGGTTAGTAAATTCTTAAACAGCTTAACACAACAAGGCAGCTTAAAATGTTTAAGAAGTTTGATTTGTGTTTAAATTATCAGCAATCTGAGGTTGATGTGAATTTATCGGAAATATTACGAGATTGTGATGCAAATACAGATAATATATATAGTTACTTTACCGAAAAAAATGACTTACGAACAGGCGCATAGATACGCTAGCGAACTTATTCGCCCGTATCTTGCACAAATATAAGATACTCGCTCCAACAAGGATCGCATTAATGCGACACTATCTTCCCACTTTCATCTCTTATTCTGAGGTCAAATTGTTCATTTAAATTTCCCCTCTGCATTTAATTCCTTGTGAAACAGCTTTGTATTCTTCTTGTAGTTCTTATTCCATTTCTTCCCAGCATTTTGTTATTTGCCATCTTTTTCTCTACTTTATTTTAGCCCATCCTAGTCACCTTGCATGACTGCACCTGTTTTTATCTTCACTCATGCAACTTCATTTCAAATAACATTTTTGCTCTCGCTAAACCTTTCATTTCTTCGTCTGACAAATTACTATTTTTATTTCTTCTGCTTACTCTCTTATGCCCTTAAACACTCATCACTTTTATCAGTAACGTTATCATGGAATTTTATAAACTTCCTATTTACTCCTCGGTTTTATGCCCTTTTAAACATAGCTCAAAGTTTATTCAATTTGTAATTATATGCCCTTATTACTGTCTCATTCTCAAGTATATTTATGAATATTGTTCTTTGAAAACTATATATATATATATATATATATATATATATATATTTATTAAAACACATTTCCACAAGAATTTACTTCATCTATACTCCAAAAATTTTATACCTACCAACAACTCCATATCTTTGTCTGTCACTTTGCTTTGCATTCAAATTGCCAAACACACCCATCCTTTCATGTACTCCAAAACCAGCCAGGCACAGATTTAGGCTTTCCCCAAAAATATTATTTTCCTTTTCAAGATCACATTCACTCGCTAAAGCCAGTTTTACTGCTGTGATAGTCTTACAAATGAAATAATTGAAGTAGCACATTTGCAAATTGTCACCTACCGAGTCTAACTGACACTTCTAGGGCTACCTCTTGCCTATCCCTAAAACTTAACTTACCCCATCGCAATCACTCTTTATACATACCATTCCTGCACACACTTCCCTTTCGCTTTTGTAGCCGCAAGAGCCAAAAACATCTTGATTTTATATCCATGATACCTAAACCATCTTGATTTTTCTCCTTGAACAAATCGGCTATTATTAATTTTTCCTTTCATTTACGTAACATCCATTTATGTTCAAACCCTGAACACTTGGTGCCTTTTCCCTTTGAAAATTTTATGGCGTATCATTATAAGGTATTGGGCTGCAAACCCAAGGCCCTCGGCCATTTGATTGACCTTGTCGCCAAGTAGAGTGGCGACGATACAATTGTTTCCTATTCATGGCATTTTTTTGGGGGTGCGGGATGAGGGATGGGGGATAGGGGAGCCTGTGATTTTCCTAAGCTTGCAAGAGAAGAGGCTCACCTGCCATTTACTAGTCATTTTCTCCCACCATGGTGCCTACTACCATTAGGTGTCACTCTGCCTTGAGGTCCCGTATATATGCCGCCCATTACTTTGACATTACTAGGTCTGCAGTGTGTAGGTTGTGCTTTTACTACCGCCAAGAGAGCCATCATTAGTAACTAGACAGGCTTGACCTTTAAGGTTGGCATTAGCATCAAGATGTATGAGCTTACCTGCCATTTAGGAGGTATTTCATCCTCAAGCGAGCCACAGCCCCACACTAGTCACCTATTTGCCATAGGGAAGGTGTATAGATAGATAGATATGTACAGTACCTTCACTAGGTAACGCTGACAGAAAATTTCAAACTCCAGAAGGACAGACGAATTAATTTATTGCAAAATAGCTTGGAAAACTGTTTCAGAACAATTACAGTATTTTAAATCAGAGTTGCACCCATTTTCGAGAAACTTAAAATGAGTTGAGTTGTATTACTTATATTTAAAAGTAGGTTAAAACAAAAATGTTCTTTAATTGGCTGAGAAACACATGCTTTGTGTAAATTTCTCTCTCGTTGATTTTATTTATTGATACCACTCTGTATCTTTCTGCTGACATTTTCTTCATGCTCTTTCTTTTAAAGGATGTTGCCATGATTGTTTTAATTTTGTTTTTTAATTTTGTGTTGTGGAATTTGGCTGTAAAATAAACAATCATCTTTTGAGATAGTATATAATTATGAATTATATTTTGAAAGTGTACGATTAATTATCTTTTGAGAGTATAGAATTACGAATTATCTTGTGAAAGAGCATAGAATAATTAATTGTCTTTTGAGAGAGTATACAATAATAGATTATCTTTATAGAGAGTATACAATGATGAAATATCTTTTGAGAGAGTAGACAATAATGAATTATTTTATGAGAGGGAAATCAAAACTTAATCAGAGGTGATGAACATTTGACATCTTGACTTAGAGCACGTTACTAAGGAAGATACTTGAATGCAAAAATAGAGAACATCAAAGCCTCTTCGCTCTTTCTCATGTAACAGAGAGAGAGAGAGAGAGAGAGAGAGAGAGAGAGAGAGAGAGAGAGAGAGAGAGTGTTTTTTAGATATACTGGATGATGGGCCGACAATTCGGATATTCTTTGACAGTGTTTTTGAAAAATATAATTTTATGGCTACATGCTTTTGGGATATTTGGTCATTGTAAAGTTATGTTACATCTTTTGACCAAACGATTCAAAATTTGAAAAATAAAACCGCTTCTTGTAGTAACTAAATCATTAGATTAGAGTAACTTACTTTTAGAGTTTATTCATTTGTTTTGATCTTCGTGAAGTAGGCTAGTTAAGATCAGAGAGTATATAGCAAAGAAAGGGGCAGCAGGGCTGCCTTAAAGCTGGGTCACCGTGGGTAGTTGGTCAGTGGGTACCATGTTACCCAAACCTTCATGAAACACCTCACGGCAGGCTACATAAATCTTAGCTTTACGTTCAGGACATCAACTGAAGGCCAAGAGTGTGTCTAGATTATCATTATAGTGATATGAAGAATTGAAATCAATATGATAATAGTATTATCTATTATTTTCCAAAAGATACAATCTTACACAAATGTGACGAAGCTTCTGTATGAATTGGTAGTCTGCTTTCTGTCTTTAGTTAGTTGAAAGAATGTAAAGCGCTAAACAAAAAGGGAATTTCATAACGAATGGCAATATACCAATCATTACATGGCTCGTTGAAAATTGAGAACCTTCCTGCTTTGTGCAGAAAAACTATTTTGAACAACTTGAAATCTGTTTCTCAATACTGGAAAAAGTATTTTTTCTTATGCATAACGGTTTCTAATGATACAGGAGAACTCTCGATTTTAACTTACATCCTTTACATTAAAAATAGTATCTTGAAGATCAATGACGCCAACTTTGTTTTATAAATTATTGTCTGCAAAGAGATTTTTTAAACGGTTACGTTCAGTCACGGTGATGATTTATTATTTTATCAGGGTCTGTGCTGTATATTCTGTAATAATGAGTTGAGTAACCTTCCATTTATATTATTATTTATTTATTTATGTATTATTATTATTATTATTATTATTATTATTATTATTATTATTATTAGCTAAGCTACAGCCCTGATTGGAAAAGTAAGATGCTCTAAGCCCAAGGTTTCCAACAGGAAAAAATAGCCCAGTGAGGAAAAGAAAAAGGAAATAAATGAAGTACAGGGAAGTAATGGTTAAAGAATATGAAATATCTTAAGACCAGTAATAATGTTGAAATAGATCTGTCATATACAGACAATGAAGAGAGACTTAAGTCAGTCTGTTCAACATAAAAACATTAGCTGCGAGTTCTTACTTCTGAAATACCACTGATTCAACTGCTGATTAGGAAGATGATATCGGAATTGGTCACACCTGGAATAAAAACTGATATAACAAACCTTTAAAGTTGTTGATTTATTTTTTTACTGAATGAAAAATTAAAAGACTTGATTGGAGTTAGTTTTCGTCCATTGGTGATATCAACAGACTCAACATTCTGTT
This sequence comes from Palaemon carinicauda, assembly GCF_036898095.1. Taxonomy (NCBI): domain Eukaryota; kingdom Metazoa; phylum Arthropoda; class Malacostraca; order Decapoda; family Palaemonidae; genus Palaemon; species Palaemon carinicauda. Next base: position 95,331,949 of record NC_090728.1, read on the forward strand.
GATGTCACTGATGGACGAAAGTACTAACTCCAATCAAGTCTTTTCATTTTTCCTTCCATGGCTATAATACATTTAATATTCATCACGTGTCAGCTTTCGTGATTTCTACACGTATGTATATATTTATACATTTAAATTTTTTGTTTGTAACATGATAACCACGATGTGCCCTTTTCCAGACTAAATTTTATTTTTCTTAGATCAGAGTGGCTCAATAGATATTCATAGTATACTGATTCACATTTCATATTTAAACTTTTAATTTCATGCAATTTATTGAAGAAAATAATAATTTCTAGGAATTTTCAGTGACAATTAAAATTTAGGCAAAAGCCAAAATATCTATACTTAACAGTACAAAATATTACCAAAATTAGTTTAACACCATGTAAATCTAATAAGGATTTACTACCTACGGACGTAGCGTTTTAGGTTATTGGTGCAAAATGCTGTGCATTAAAAGACAGAAACAAATAAAAATATGAGGGTTTTCTCGTGTACATGCTTAGCAATATTTTATATTTGATAGTTTTTTAAGTGTTAGCTCTCATTATAATTTTATTGCAGTGTGATAACAAAGGAAAAGTATGAAAAAAAAAAAGAAATAAATGGTGAACAAGAGGACTTAGCGCTAGCCAAAAATGGAAATTTCCGTACTTCAGCTTAAAATAGTTTTCGTACGAAATAATTTGATACATATAATTTCTTTTAACACCACACAAAAGCACTATGAATTGCCTTTCCAGTGACATTGTATATAGCCATTTATCTCAACTATTGGCCAGGGCACTATTTTACCGTCATGGTTACGCCATGTTAAATTAAAAATATTTTGAATTATTATTCCTGTAGCCGTTTCCATTTTTACCATTGCCCCAAGATAAATTATATTTTTTTTACCTTCACCAAATAAATTTAGTTTCCTTATATTTATTAAATTTCGGGAACTAATGTCTTTCATGCACTGGATCTACAAATTGTCAAATTATTTTTATTTTGATTGCACGTTTACACTACTATAATAGTTCGCTAACATAATGTTTATATTGACCTATACTACGTAGTTTTCCTGCATTCACGTTTCTTTAGTAATGGTGTAGGATTCGCCGTAAGTATTGTATGAATAAATTTAAAGCTCTTTACCTTGTATTGTGATTTAAAACGCCTCCCTTTGTAAAAGTTCGTTTGACATTTATTCTGGCCAAGTTTCTCTTCTGTTCTCAAATTCCACTTCTTTGATTTCTTTTTCTTTTTTTCACTATGTTTCAGTAATGTTAAATTCGGTCTGATGGACGAACTGGCATTACAAAATGTCAAGAAATTAAGAATATCAGAAGGATGATAGCATGTAATTTTTTTTCTTATTTTCTTCATTTCAATTAACATTTACTTTATTTAGTTTTTTAATTTTCCTCAAATAAATAGAATAATGGCAATCTTTTCATTGGTTGCTAGATAAGGATTTTCAAATAGAAAATACTCTTGAATTTTCAGATAAAATAGAAACTTACATTGACTCCTTATTATTCTTATGTTTATCTTCTTTATCTTCCTCTTCTCAAGACCGGCTGAATTAATGGAGATCTTTTTTCCAAATGATGCGGTATCCCAAGTAAAGCACATAACCACAGGCTGTGTATATGTTCCTTCTGAATATTTCAGAGATCTGGAATAGCATCCGCAGGCAAGACCCATGGAAAAAGTATTCCGAAGTTTCTTCATAAACATATCAGTTCACTTTTTATCTTCCTTTTACTACCCTGGATGCTTCCTCTTTACTGCTTGTTATAGCTTCCTCAGCGATGAAACAAGGAAAATGGCTGCCATTTTTTAATTTTTTTTTCTTTTCATTATATTTGATCGCATTTGTTAACCTAATATTGCCATTTTCGTTTTCGTTCTTCGCTGATGACCGACTCTTTTTACAGCACCATTGATTTAAACAATATTCCTCCTAAAGGCAGATGTCCTATTTCTCATTTCATTTCATGATGATCACCGTAATACTTGGACCCTGATAGAAGCTTTATAGTTACTAAAATTATTTAAAGTTTCATGCAAAGGCTCTGAAGACCTAACACATATATTTGTAGAAGGATGTTGTGGTTATAGCAACATTTAACAAAATTATAGTTAGATCATTGTTTTCTTCTATTAGTTCTGTTAATTTATTCAAAATGTATTCTTTTGTATTTTTATGCCTGGACATAATTTAGTAATGTCCGTTATTTACTCTTGCTTTTATAAGTGTTTTACTTATAAGCATATTTATTAGACAAAAGGCCCTCATCGTAATTTATTTCTAAATTTTACTATCAAGCATGAATTCGTATTTATTACTCCCTAAAACCAGAGATGAGAGTGCTGTAAATGCGGTTCTTGATAAATGATAGATTCCATTCTGTATAAAGATTTTTAATTAATTAGATAATTAATTAATTAAGGCATGTTGATTATTTTTATTGGACTGCATCAGTTTTATCAACCAGAAACTCGCTACTAATTTTGAACGATTAAAGAGGTCATAAGACTTTGTTACTTGTTTGTACTGAACTGGATTTAGATCATTACAATATAAATGAGTCATTTAATTTTTAATTTGTAATTTCATTAGTGGGATTGGTCCTGTTCATTCTGCCATGCGTATAATGCGAGCATTATTCATTTGAAGGTTTACATTGTTTCCCAGTCTCCTTTGTCACATAGGTCGTGAGGGAGGCCTTTTGACACATTGTTTTTGACAGTTAGATTACGGTTAATTATTTCTGAATAGTTTTTTTCTATAAATAGAAAGACATTTTACAGCTGTATTTCATGTTATGAATAGTTTTTTATGAATCATTTGAAATGAATCACTCTTACTAATAATATTTTAATAGGGAATCATATAACACATGTTTTATATGTATGTATATATATATATATATATATATATATATATAAATAGATAAATATATATGTATATATATATATATATAATATATATATATATATATATATATATATATACTTATAAAATCTCATATATGAACAGATCATGCGATCGTATGTAACAAATATCATTTCAACATATCTTCATTGCTTTCAGATCGCCCTTACCTATTGATGTGACTCCTTTCACTTTTTAAAATAATTTGCTTTTCAACTGTATTTACATTGTGGAAGTTTGGGAGTTAAGTTCTTCCTTTTCCCTCCGTTGCTTCAAGTTAATGTTTGCCTTATGAGGGATTCATTCGGTACTGTTAATCTGGATTTTGTTTCTCTGTTCTGGAGTTATCTTGCAACTATTTGTACCCAAAGATGCGTGACTGTAATTTTTAGACATTTTATATATATATATATATATATATATATATATATATATATATATATATATATATATATATATATATACATACATACATACATATATATTATTATTATTATTAAAAGTTAGAGCATAATTTTTTTTCAGAGTTTAGACATCTTGATTTTACGTGTTTTACACACTACTCTATATGCATATATGTGTGTGTGTATATATATATATATATATATATATATATATATATATATATATATATATTTATATATATATATTATATATATATATATATGTATATTATGTATATATATATATTAAAGAGAGAGAGAGAGAGAGAGAGGAGAGAGAGAGAGAGAGAGAGAGAGAGAGAGAGAGAGAGAGAGAGAGAGAGAGAGAGAGAGAATGTGGGTGGGTGCCTACCTTACAGCTACGATATTACAGTATATTAAATTTTGACCAACAATATATTTACTTTACTAGGGAGGCTTAGCTGCCCACGCTCTGATCTCCAAAGAGATCAAGTGTTTCCTTCAAGGTTTTGATGGTTATTCCCGACTATCAAAAGTGACATCTCTTCTCTTTTATGACGTGCTTTGACTTTCCTGAAGTTGCCTTAAAGACGAAGACATTGGCCTTGCGAGTGCACCCATCTTGACTACTTTGAGCACGGCCTCACACGCAAACACACACACACACACACATATGAAATGATGTTAGTGGAAGCTATTGTGGAATCTTAAACCGGTAGCTTATTGCCTTCAGTGCAAGTTGAAGAGTGATGTCAGGCTTGAACAACCTTTTCTCTCTCTCTCTCTCTCTCTCTCTCTCTCTCTCTCTCTCTCTCTCTCTCTCTCTCTCTCTCTCTCTCTCGTAATGTTTCAGATCTAAGGATTAAGCGTCTAAAGATATTATAATCGTTTGTTTTATGGGAAAGGAATTCATAATCCGAAACATTTTTGTGCGATACGTAAAGAAAGTATTTTCATTTCGTACCATTTGACTGTTTATTCTATCCCATGATATTTTTTTACCACTTATCACTGACACATTTCCACCCCCATTATATTTGGCTTAACACATTAAGTGGCTATTTAGTGGCTCGTTTTATTAGTCCAAGCCAAAGGAAGAGAAATATTCATTCTGAAAAATAGAAGATTTTCCTGGGACAACAATGTTTTGCTTGTCAAGAATCTTTTTCTTTGTTCTGTGTATAAGATCTCTGCATCCTTTGTTTGTAAAGATTTTGTTCTCCTAATATATATTCCCCAAATGGTGTTGGAATTCTATATTAAAGCTTCAGGCATACGCGTTTAACCCATTCTTTAAAATATGAATAAGCAAATGAATAAGCAAGAAAGACAGGAGAAAGTAATTTACATGATATAAAGATGTATTTCGTTTTACTGGTCGTTGAAGGCGAGGTAGATACCCCCTTAGCTCGTTGTTTTAGGCGAATTCGGTTCTGGGTCCCATTTCACCTCGAAATTCCGATGTTCATTTCATTTTGTGTGGAACTAAAATGTATTCTTGCCTGAAGGCCTGTGTTCTGGTTTGTAGTTTTATGTAGTTTGGACGAGTTTGGAAAAGTCACTCTCCCGCTTTTGGATTTTAGATTAGAGAGAGAAAGAGAACCTTTCATTATGGCCATCCGTTTGATAATTTGTATTAATGTTTCCTACTAGGACTGTAGGGACGAGATAAAATCGAGAATCGCCTGTTTGTGCATGTGTTCTAAACTAAACATTATTTAGTATTCTTTTTCGGAAAAACTTAAATTATGATAGAACTAAAAATCCTTTAGGGTAATGGTTTGATAATTTGAACAGGAAGTCTTGCCAGAGTAGAATTACCATGAGTATTTAAATTGCTGAGAAATGATATAGGGAAATATGTTTGGTCTACTTACAAGAAGAAAGAATACGTAGACTTTGGAGGCCTTCCTGTAAATCTGTCCCGAAAATTCACTGGTCATCCCGCAGGCAGGAAGGAAAATTCAATCTACATTCGATAAGGAACGTGAAAACACCGTGGGAACTTGTGAAATGTAATATGGGATTCGAATTTGAATAAAAACAAGTGTTAGTGAATGAACTTAAGCCTCCAGAACACCGCGTCAAAGAGAGAGAGAGAGAGAGAGAGAGAGAGAGAGAGAGAGAGAGAGAGAGAGAGAGAGAGAGAGAGAGAGATGTCATTAACTTGGAATATTTTTTTGGATAGTCCAATTTCTAATTCATATGATTGACGGACGACTTGTTGATGCTCTCCAAATCTTCAGAGCAAGTTTTGGAAATAGAGCTGAACCGATGTGTAAGCATTATATTTGTATTAAATAATGCTGGATATAACATATGTTAACCTGTATATGATTTTTATTATATTGCTATAATTTCAGCAAAATATGCTCTCAAGATAATACTTATAATGCACTCGGAACTATAGGGTCCAAATTCTTAACATATCGATCTAAGTACACTAGCTGTCAACAAAGGCATTTTATTAGTTTTTATCTTTTATATATGATAAGGGATCTGTTCTGTCAAGGTTTTTTTAATTTATGTCCAAAAATTACCTACATCAACACCGTAAGAATTATGTGTTACAAGTATAGGCTCATCTTACAATCGGTTTTTTTTTTTTTTTTTTTTCTGAACTGGGCAATAAGTTTGGTGGAACCACTAATTTGTTTTACCGAAGGTAAAAGTATTTCTAATGTATAAAAGTATATTAAACTCTGATATTGGTCCTCTTGTTGTTGTTTGTTTTACATGTGAAAAGAACTACTTTTAGTCCAAGGGCTATTGCATGTTCATTTATTGTTGTTATGATTGACGGGTCACACTAGCCACCGCCCAAGAAAGATCACCGGTGAGTGTGTAAGTTGTTTATTAATTATATTTTTATTTTCTTTGTTTATGATATATAGAAAGATGGTAATTTTCAAAGAAATTGAATTTTTATTCACTCACTAGGCTTCTTTGTAAAACTTCAATTTAAACTTTTATGCCTATTCACAATAACAATCATAATCAAGCCTATGAAAATCAATAACCACTAACATCCTAAGCCTTTTAGGAAACAAACTTTTTCGTTTGCCTACATACGATAAAGAATGATTCTGGGCTGATGGGTTCTCGTGACGTTCACGTTCTGTGTTATTGATATAGGAATTTATTTTATCCTAGAGCAACGAAACTGTACCTCAAACAGTTGCAACTTGAATGAATTTTTTTCCCACTACCTGCTCGCTTTATATGACCGTCGCCAAGCTATATTTGTTTAAGAAAATTATGAAAATTATATAGTGGGTTTAGCTAAGTATTTACAAATAATATTACCAAGATGATAAAAAAAAATCCGAGCTAATTTTTCACAGGCATTTCACATTTTTCCTTTCAAAATTTCCAATAAGAATCCAGCCAAGCGAGAATTGGGTGCATAACGCAAAAGTCTGTGTTGCCATCTAAGCAGAGTTAATCACTAGACCTGATTATTTTTCTGTTTTCATGTATCCGGGAAAATATATCTGATGAGATTTGGAAATAAAGTATCCAAATAATTTTATAATGGAAACCATAAAAATCTTTATAGATATTGCGATACGATAATTGATATGGGTAGATGTCAACATGGACAAACAATTTCTTTAGTTGTTAATAAGTGAGTTTAGGATGAGTGAATGAAACATCAAAAAAGGACCGTAAAGAGTTTAAAGACATATTTTCTGCTCAGGGTTGAATTTCTTGTGGCACATTTATTCTTGTATAGTTACCCTATTAAGTAATCCTCTTGGCAGTAGGTGTTTAAAGTCAAAAGTTTCCTTTGGTTTCATTTTTTATTTTTAATATATTTTATTTTCCAAAACAAAATTTTTGCTGTTAGCTTGTACTTTGAAGTCTTTTTTATTATGTTACTTTTTTGGTATATTGTCTTTGCTATGTCATTAGTTTATTTGCGATTTGAGAATACCATTGTCTGGTTCTTTTAAACTAAGATGAAAGATAATTTTTGATACTTAAGGCTCTGACTTT
>NC_090728.1:95344280-95349280 GCF_036898095.1 Palaemon carinicauda
ATTTAGCTTCTTAAGCCTTTTGAAGTATTGGTCCTCGTCTGATTGGCAAGTTCACTTGGATGAGTTATATGGCTTTATAGAAAGGTATGCTATTGTTAGTAATATGCAGGGGAATAATCTGCAATAGGAGTGAAAGTCGTGTTAAGCAAAATCTTGTATACACAACTGTGTTAAGGGATGATCGTAGGTAGGTCTAATATAGTATGTAAAATATTTGTGGGAATTATTTGTCGGGACCAGTATTCCATTCGCTTTAATCTATAAATAAGAAATATTTTGATTAATGAAGACCGGTTTTATAACATATTTTAAAGACAAAATATGTTAAAAGATATTTTGATTTTTACGTACATTATCTTTATTTCCTTAGGAACCCGCTTTTGTCGGCTTCCTTGAAATGAAAAAAGGTATTGATTAAGATTTCAGGGGTGTGGAATGATTAGGATAATTAAGAAACATATGAAAAAGAAATCAAAAGTTATGATATCACATCTCTAATCGATTAGAAATAATTCTTTTGTTTTGAATAACTTTAAAGTGTTTACTAATTTGAAGAATAGAATCGAGTTGAAGATTTCCATATCGACGTAAAATGCACATGAATTTCCCTTTTTAGAATGAGAGGAGAAATAAGAACTCGAGCGGAGTTGGGCATAATGATAAAAATTGATGATGATTATACAAAGATCGAATAACACAGTGAGGATATAAATTAGCCTGACATTCCTTTCGTTTTGTGCAAATGTGAGAACCATGACTGGTTTTACATTTCCCACTTTTCTCAATCGAATAAACATAGTAGTTGTTGTAGCAATGAAAATAATGTGTAGTTATTAACTTGAAAATGATGAAGTGACCACGATGAAAAATGAAAAAGTAAATCCGGTTTAATTTCGTCTTAATGTTTTATTTTCAACTTTCAATTAAAGTGGGAGCTTTTTAAGAATACATAATCTTTAGTTGCCGTTCTCGTCGAATACTCAGGAAACATAATATTTAAGGATAAATGTTGAGATATTTTTGTGTTTTGTTACTTCCTCATTGAACGAATAACCCCAAGTTCCTTTTTTAATTCGTGTACCTCCTGGCTTAAATTGCAGGATAATAACTTTTGCCGTAAATGTTAGAATTAAAATTGTAACATTTTCTATTAATTAATTGGAAGTATTTTCTGCCAGTCTGTAGCCTTTATCATATACCGACAGGAAGAAATTGCATGAGAAGATCGGTTTACCAATTTTAAGAGGCCAATCATGTTATAAACTAATGTGAAAAGTTAACCCTGGTATCAGGACTCCGATGAAGACACCGATCAAGTGTCAAACGCAACATTTTTTTTTCTTGTATTTTATCTCTCTCTCTCTCTCTCTCTCTCTCTCTCTCTCTCTCTCTCTCTCCACACAAACAAAATTATATATTTTTCTTGAAGTTTTGATGAAACGGATCTAAGCCATATATGTGTGTGTATACATGCGTGTGTTTGTATATATGTATGCATGAATGTTTTTTTCATGCATATGTTAATGAGGGGTAGGAAGGGCATATGCCTTGGCCGTGTGGCTTTGAATTTCTAGGCCTGCGTTCGATAACAAAAGATTGCTACAGTTGTATTTACATATCCCTTCAACCTTTCATCGTCTGATTTTATGATTTTTATTTTTGTTTTTTAAAGCCAACCTATTAATGAAAATGATAATTATAATTTCTATTTTCTGGTTTATGGTATAAATCAGTTATATAAAATGAAAACATAACATTGTCAATAGAATAGAAGAAATTCCATCACCCAAGAATAATGCTGCCACAGAGTGTTTAGGGTAGAATTGCCGAAGAGAATAGTATGGATAACAACCTTAAAAGACTATGAAGAATGTTAAGAGATGATACCCAAAAAGGGGGCTTCTCCCCGAGAATTAATCTTTTGTATCCGACGCACAGCGGATGATGGCGGTTAAAAAGGCAAAAGATAAGGCGGACCCAGCCCGAAAGGATGATACCATCTACAAATATTTTGGGAGGAGAAAAAAGTATGTAGGTTTTTTCCTTAGGTGTTGTATAGAGAGAGAGAGAGAGAGAGAGAGAGAGAGAGAGAGAGAGAGGGAGAGAGAGAGACGGCGTTTCTGAATATTCCTCTGGACGAAAAATTGAGGAAACTTAAAGGATATTTCGATAAATTGTTAAAATATGATATTTTTGGGTAAGATCAAGGAAGCCCATTTTTTCACAGGGTTTAAGATTATAGAGAGATGTCAGGGACCTTGTAGAGAGATTAAAGTCTCCAGCTATGCAAATATGGCAAGGGAAAGTTCAGACTTTATTGAAGAACTTCTTGCCGAACATTTTAATAATTTTCGTTACTGTTCCAATAATGTGTGTACGAACACATTTGTATGTAAATTACTCATTTATTTCGACTCTTAGAATATAATGTCGCCTTCACTTTAATGAAAGTAAATCTTTCGGATAATTTGATACTTAACATCCATTGGCTTCGTATGATTTAAGATGACTTTTTATTAAATCTTAAAGACAAAACTTTTGTGCTTGATGTCTTCTCATGTAAATTTAGCATATAATGGGAACTGATGTCTCAGTCGCTAGAATCATCTCTGGCATTGTGCCGTAAGCCGTTTCTTCTGAATTTTAAGGAGGTATTTTTATTCAATTCTGGTGTGCACCTATTCTGGAAATTTGAAATTTGGCAGCTTGTCAGGTTTTATAGCTTTTGAAGACTACAGTAGTATTTTCTCGCTTTGATAGAACAGTATCCTTCCTGCTGAAACTCCACTTGTTTTCATAATTTTTTTTTCAAGAAATTATTTCATTCATAAGAAAATATGACGACGATGCTAAATGTTTTATTTTTTATTTTTTATTGTTTAAAACTTGATACAAAACCTTCATAAAAGTAATGGATGATCCCAAATTATTCGTCAGAATTTCCTTCAAAACTCGGCAATCTTCAGGGCTCTTTCTATGTTTTATATGATAAAAATTTCTAGTAACACAGGTCTCCAGCTTTCATTCTCATCTGCTCCTTGTTTTGTGTGTTTCCAAGGGGGTTATTTGAGGTCGACCATCGTTTTACTATAAAGACTAGATAAACTAAAAAGGTAATACTTATATATTGTGCTTCATTCCCCTTTATTTTTGGTATAGATATAAATTCTTATGTACATTATATGTATATTCGTAGTGGATTACTAACAGTATGGATATGCTGTCTTATGTTAATGTTGAGAGAGAGAGAGAGAGAGAGAGAGAGAGAGAGAGAGAGATTGCAAGGATAACAGGTGTAGATTGATGTTGATAGCAGAGGGTGCAACCTGAGTGAGGAGAGGGGTCATCTCATGGTCATGGACCCCACACAATGCTCGGCTACTGTTACGTAGACGACGTCTGTTGGGGAAAAGAATCTACCCAGATACCGATCAGAGGCAGCCAGGGAGAGCAGAGAAGCCTCTTCGATTTTCTCTTTTGTATTCTTACCTTGGCTGTTAAACTCTCTCTCTCTCTCTCTCTCTCTCTCTCTCTCTCTCTCTCTCTCTCTTCTAATTTTGGTTATATGATACGAGGATGAATTTGGAGGTTACATGTGGAATGTGGTTTGATGCTTGGCGTTTGTTTTAACAATCGTTCTGAGTTTGACTGATAAGTAACCTTCTCGCAATTATACAGATCCATTCTATGATTATATGGATAGAACTTTACTTTCTAGAGTATTCAATGTCGGATTCCTTTAACAAATATCAATAATTCTTTGGGCGTTAACGATTAGTCATGAAATTTTTATTTTTATTTTACACACACACCCACACACACACACACACACACATATATATATATATATATATGTATGTATATATATGTATATCTATCTATCTATCTATCTATATATATATATATATATGTGTGTGTGTGTGTGTGTGTGTGTATACATACATACATACATACACTGCAAGGGCCGGTAGGAAATGATAAAAGACTTTAGTATCCAGTGCTTTCGTGCATTGTAATATACTGTACACTTAAACCGGGTATTGTGCTCTGAAAAAAGGGTATATTAATATGCACGAAAGAGCTACACTAGGTACTAGTCTTTCATTATATCCAATTAGCTCTTGCACTATGTTTATTACTATTATGACAGTAAAGTGCTTGCATAAACTAATCTTAAAAAACTCAGTGATGGAAAGCGCCTGGATACGATGGAATAACTGCTGTGATAATTTTGGCCGAAAATGAAGTGACTGCCATACTACTTACAAGATTGTTTCGTAGAATGTGGCATGCAGAGGCAAAATCTGATGAATGGGAGCTAGGAGTGTTGGTGAAAATGCCAAAAAAGATCTGACCGATTGCAATAATTACAGAGGCATCAAACATGTCAGTTGTCATAGAAATATGTAGTATGGTTACTCTACAGAAGCTAGACAGAAGGATTGATGAAAAGCTGAGAGATGAACAAGCGGAATTTGGAAAAAGGTAGAAGTTTGTACTGACCAAATTTTCCATTCAAAGACATGTACAGCAATGTGTAGAATATAGGAATCCACTGTTGATGGTATTTGTGGACGATGAAAAAGCCTTTGATAGGGTGCACCAGCCAATTTTGTGGAGAGTCCTGAGTTATTATGGAGTTCCTCTTTAAATATTTAAATTTGATTGTCTGTTCATGAGCATAGTAAGTGCAAAGTTGATATTAGTGGAGTCTTATCAAATGAATTTTCAGTGAGCAGTGGAGTACTGCAAGGGAAAGGGTTTTCACCTATGTTATTTATCCTCCTCATGGATTTTGTAATGCAGTAGAACAGTTGGAGACGGTGAAGAAGGATTGGACTGGATTAGTAATAGGAAGTTAGCCGACCTAGAGTATGCTGATGACGTTGTCCTTATTAGCAGAACACTACGGGATTTACAATGCTTGTTTACCAGAATGCTCAAGATAAATAGAAGAAAAGCAGAGGGAATGAGAACGGAATATGCAATGGAAGAAGAAA
>NC_090728.1:95351780-95366690 GCF_036898095.1 Palaemon carinicauda
TATATATATACATATATATATATATATATATGTATATCTATGTATGTATGTGTATATATATATATATATATATATGTATATATATGTATATATAAAGAAGGATAAGCTTGTGATTGAGAGCTTTTGGTAAGGAAAATGAGATTATGAAAATTAAATTGCCACTTTCTCTAAAAAAAAAGTATTTAATTAGATGGTCTTACTGTATTAACTTATGTAAAGTTTTAAAATCTTTCGAAAGCCTTGTAACATAAACTAGTTCCAACTCATGGAAAGAATAATGATGGAAATAACACTTAAGAAGATGAAAAAGATCAACATGGATACGATAGCAAAATAAAGTAGAGGATATTCTAACAACATGTAAGAAAAAGATATGGACGTGGGCAGGACATATAATGAGAATATCAGATAATAGATGGACAAAAAGAATAAGAGAATGGGTCCCTAGTGATTGCAAACGAAGTAGGGGAAGGAAAATACGACGATGGATTGACGAGCCAAGAAAGTTTGTGGGTATAGACTATCATAAAAAAGACCATAAGTAGATGGTAATGGAAGGTCATGACTGAGGCCTTTGTCCTGTAGTGGACTAGCAACGGTGGATGGTGATATGTTTAAGTATTGTTGTGTTTGTCTACAAGCATATATATATATATATATATATACTGTATATATACCAAATAATTCTTTTTCATCGAAGGGGTTAACTACTGCACTGTAATTGTTCAGTGGCCACTTTCCTCTTGGCAAGGGTAGTAGGGACTTAAGCTATGGTAAGCAGTTCTTCTAGGAGAAGGACACTCCAAAATCAAAGCATTGTTCTCTAGTCTGGGGTAGTGCCATAGCCTCTGTACCATGGTCTTCCACTTTCTTGGGTTAGAGTTCTCTTACTTGAGGGTACACTCGGGCACACTATTTTTCTTATTTCTCTTTCTCTTGTTTTGTTAAAGTTTGTATAGTTTATATAGGAAATATTTATTTGAATGCTGTTACTGTTCTTGAAATATTTTATTTTTCCTTGTTAACTGTCTTCACTGGGCTATTTTCTCTGTTGGAGCCATATATATATATATATATATATATACATATATATATACATATATATATATACATATATATATATACATATATATATATATATATATATGGGAGTCCCTCTAAGTCTTTTGATATGATATTCGTCTATTTCTTGATAACTTTCCTTTATTTTTGTTTGTCCATCACTATAGTAAATTATAACGTCATATATATGACACTTGAGCTTCTACCCTATTGATTAAGTTCGTGTTTTATTGTTTTGGTTTTATTTTTATCATTAGTTATTATTTTAATGATGTATGAAGTGAATTTGTTCAACTGTAATTAGGCAAAAGCGGATGTAACGAGTAAACTAAAGTAGGAATAGTATTGATGAAATATCTTCCACACATATTTATATCTATATTTTTTCTTTTACACATGAAGTCAGTTCGTAAAATGAGGAAATAGAAGTTACATTTGTTCCCAGCAGTTTCTCATTTATTACCTGTGCCAACGAAGTTGGGAGGAGGATATCTTTCCCCCTCTGTTTGTGTGGGTGTTTCTGTTTGTTTGTGAACAGCTTGCTGGCCGCAATTTTAATCTTAGAGTAATGAAACTTGCTGGGAATAACGGGTATTTAAAAAGCTGGAGATTATCAAATTTTGGTAGGTCAAGGTCACGGTGAATAATATGTCCAATTCACGTTGTCAGTCATATATTCGGACATCGTTGTGCAGAGACTTCGAACTTAGTTTATATTTGAGTGAATGAAAATTCACGCCAATTAATACCTGTTAAGGTCGAAGGTCAAGGTCATGCAAAAGGTCTAACTCCGGTCATCAACCATACGGCCACAATTTTAATCGTAAAGTAAAGAAACTGGCAGGGCTTTAATTTCATGCGTTATTTATTGTTTTGTTTGGATAAATTGACATTAGAGTTGACCTCTATTAAAATGTCTTGCAAGTTGCAACAAATTCAGACTTTTAGAAAATAGAAAGAAAATATAAAATGACAACCAATTTACTGTTTCTCAAGAAACCCTTGAAACATTTTGATTATGATAAAGTCATATTCATTATCATCATCTCCTCCAACGCCTATTAACGCAAAGGGTCTCGGTTAAATTTCGCCAGTCGTCTCTATTTTGAACTTTTAAATCAATACTTTTGGATTCATTATCTGCTACATCACGTTTCATAGTCCTTAGCCATATATGCCCTGATCTTCCAACTCTTCCAGTGCCTTGTGGAGCCGAGTTGAAAGTTTCATGAACTAATCTCTCTTGTGGGAATGCGAACCTTCTTCATCTACCCCTCATCATGATCTCATCCACATAGGCACTCGAGTAATCTTTCTTATAGTTTCATTTCTAATCTTGTCCTGCCAGTTAACTCCCAATATCATTCTGAGGGCTTTCTTCTCAAATCTACAAAATCTGTTGGATATTGTTTTGTTGTCATATCACGACTCATGTCCATGCTGTAATACCGATTGCACTACACTGATATATAGCCTGATTTTTATATGCAATTTCAGGCGATTTGATTTCCAAATTTTTCTTAACCTAGCCATTGTCTGATTTGCATTTTCAGTCTTTCGTTAAACTCCAATTCTAAAGACCCTATATTGGAGATCATATTTCATACATATTTGATTGATTCAATCTCATTGATCCTTACTCCATCCATTGATGTTTCATCTACCATTGCATATTCCGTTCTCATCATCTCTTGTATTTCTTCTATTTATCTTGAGCCCAACCTACTGTGAAATTTCTTGCATACTGGTAAGCAAACATTGCAAATCCTCTGGTATTTGCTAATAAGGACAGCGTCATCAGCATATTCTATGTCAGCTAATTTTTTATTACCAATCGTCCTTCTCCACCATCCCCAATTGCTCTATGCATTACAAAATCCATGAGGAGGATAAACAACATAATTGACAATACTTTCCCTTCCTGTACTCCACTGTTCACTGGAAATTGATTTGATAAGACTCCACTACCATTAAATTTGCACTTACTATGCTCGTGAACAGACTTGATGTAATTTGCGTATGAAAGAGGAACTCCATATTAATGCAGAACTCATCACAAAATGGCCGGGCACACCATCAAATGCTATCAAATTAGGATTTCTATATTCTACACATTGCTATACAGCATATCTTGAAATGAAAATTTGGTCATTGCAGCTTCTACTTTTTCTAAATTCTGCTTGTTCATCTCGGCTTTTCATCAGTCTTTCTCTTCGGTCTCTTTAGAATAAGCATACAATATAATAACAAACTTTTTTTGCCATTCTATCAGATAAAAGTTTGATTCCAAAGAGAGATTTTCAGCGAATGTCGAATTTGAAAAGGATTTTCCAGCAAAGCAGTACTTAAATTGAAACTTGGCATAAAGTTTGATTTTATTAAGAAATTAAATTTTGTTATGAAAACAATGTTTTTACAAGTTTATTCATGTAAATTAAAATTTAATAACCTTTTAATATGTAAGAATATATATTATAATGAAATTTGCTCCTTTTCTAATATTTCCGGATACGTTCTAAATCGAGAATCCCTTTCGGCTCATCTCTAAAATTCTCTCGACTCGAAACTCTCTTATTTTGTTTGATTTATACGATTGGGGGCTTTTTCGGTTAAACGTAATTCCAGGCACAATGCGGCCATAATACACAGCGTAAGAAAAAGGTATACCAAGCAATTTTGCTTGCTCTCGGGCTCTTGCATACAAATTTGGCCCCAGGCTGATTCTGCAGTGCCTAGAAAACGGCGGGAAAAACTAAAAGTCGATAAGTACGGCTTATTCAGACTTTCATGAAGGAACATTTTTTCTGATGTGACAAGTACAAGGAAAATTCTCTTAAAACATAAATAGTTTAGTTTTAGGTCCTCCTCATGAAAATTATTTTCTTTTGTATATATATACTAGAATTTGTGTATATATATATATATATATATATATATATATAGTGTGTGTGTGAGTGCATTTCATTAGATAAACCTACAAAAGCTTCGCTTGCTAGTAATAGGTATGCAGTAAATTATAAATTTTACCTTCTCTACCATAAGATTCATTACTTCACAGTATTCTAGAATTTATATTTCAGCCATAATCAGATTATGGAATGATCGTATTCTAGTGATTGAAGCTCTTGCAAATGTTTTCCTGATGAACAGGTTGACAGACGTCTCGTTTCATAGTATATGCATGACTGATCTACTTTAACGTCGTTGCTGATCCTAGAGCTTTTTTATTTTTTCATATACATTTTATTCATTATTTCCTCTCCTCATTGGGCTTTTTTCCTGTTGGAGCCCTGGAGCATGTAACTTTCCGATTTTCCAACTATAACTTTTATAGTTGATAAAAATGATTTAGTTCTCTTACTGTAAACATAACCGAGCCCTTTTTTTTTTTAATATCAGTGTATAGAAAGTTATGATTTTTGTTATAAGCCTATATTTACTGTCTCTTGTGATATAAAGTTTTTCTTGCTATACCCTATGAATTTATAAGCTTTTGTTTGCTGTCTTTTAGAATAAATTGAATAAAAAGATTCCCTGTGTAGATTTCGGTCTTTAATTATCCAAAATCATAGTATATAGATAGCCTTATGCTTATCTGAAAAACGAAAATAGCCATATTTTATTCACGTGTTTATGCTATTAATATTTTTTGTCACAAATTTAGAAGCTTTTATGCGCATTTTTTTATTAATAGATATAGAAAGAATGACTGTCTCGCTGTATTTTGTATTATTTTGGTCTCCCTTGTGTCTCAGGATATCCTTCTTAAAGCACGCAGAAGCGGTTTTGGGTCAGCATTTGTATCTACCTGTTCCAAAGGAGTATTTAATAGAGTAATTTCTTATATTATCCTGCAGAGATTTGTACCTTGAACTTGCCTCCTTGCAGTTAAACACGAAAAGTTTTAAATTTGTCTCTCGAAATATTTTTTTTTTTTTTACATTCCTCGTATGGCTGTCTGTGGGATGAAAAATAAATCTCTATATTTGAAAACTATACGATTTCGTTAAGATAGCCGTCATCCGTTCTCGTAACTTTTAATGGAAATTATATATTTTTAAGGAAGTGTCTGTATTATGCTGTAAAATAAAGTCTGTATATTTTATGTCAAAATTCAGTATTTTTTTTGGTAATACATGTTTGATATGTTGATAGTCTTTAGAAATGATAAGTACTCGTATGAGTGCTGTTGCTGGTTTCTTTGCAGGTTTTTTTTTTTTCTATAAGATTAATGTGAGATTTCATACTTGTCTAAATCACCTTTAACTGTCATAAATTAAATTTAGTATGAAACAAAAATGTTTTGGAAACAAACTGTCGTAATGAAACATGTTAAAAGAATTCTTTGCTCTATTTCAGATAGTTTGCGTGAGGTGAGCCCAATATCTCAATAGCTCTAGTCCAAAATTTGATAAAGTGGAATTTTTTTTTCTGAGCTTAGTCCTTTCAGGGAATTGGATAAAGCTAGTCCAAGGAAAATTGGGAAAGAGTTCTTTTGGCATTTCACTCAAGTTAGAAGGTGCAGCAGACATCCTTATGAAATTCAGTGGTTAAACAAATATAAAAGTTTTGAGATCTGTGTATGTAGTGTTTTTACTATAGAAAGGGCATTACCAAGTGTTTGAGAGAGAGAGAGAGAGAGAGAGAGAGAGAGAGAGAGAGAGAGAGAGAGAGAGAGAATATTAAATGCCACATGGCCATGGAACGTTATATACTGTTTCCTTTAACGCTATTAATATTGTTAATGTTCAGCAAAGCATTTATTGCCCTTTGAATAGTGCAATTACTGCAAATCTTGCTACATATAATGGTGTTCCAAACCTTTAATGGCTTTTAACAGTATTCAAAATATTTTGGCGTCTATCTAGTTTAGAGGAGGAGAATTCATGAGGCGTGAAATTTGCGAAGACAGAGAGAGAGAGAGAGAGAGAGAGAGAGAGAGAGAGAGAGAGAGAGAGAGAGAGAGAGAGAGAAATGTAACTTACGCACTCCGTGAATATATTTTAATATGATGTCAGATAGTTAGTGAGAAATATAAAGAGGTGAATGCATAAAAGTATAGTAAACAAATAGCTCGTAGATAAAACTGTTACTAAAACCTGTTATATGAAGCTATAAATTAATGCCTCAGAATGATGTGACTTGTAAACAATGATCATATGAAGGTACCGGTAATCAAGTTCAATTTATAAATTATTACAGCTTCATAGAATTGGGTAAACACATTAGAAGGGTTGAGGTGTGTTGGAAGTAATAAAAATTTTTAGATCATTAATGTTGTTTGAATTTATTTTAGTTGGTCATATATGGTTTAGGTTGTATGAAATTGGCTGTAAACAAAACCATGATCTTGAAAACAACTACAGTACATTATTATGTTTTTACCTTTAAACAAAATTTATAAAACAAGTTACATACGAACTCTGTAGCACAAAGGGACCTGTCAATAAGTGCATTTGCATGAAGTGCTTGGGATGGTGCCCTGCTATGCATCATAGTTGTTAGAGTTCTTCATTGTTTGACCTTTGGTTTACGGTAATTATTCAGGATGCCATTAGTGGGGCCAATTGTTGAATGCAATCATTAGAGTAGTAATTACAATGTCCTCGAGGTTGAAGTGGACGATAAATGCTTTTTTTTTTACTAATGGCGATGATGGAGACTTGATTATCATGTAATATCGGGGTTTAATATTTAACAGGGATGCTCGTAATATCCACCCTTTAACGCAATGACACCACGTCTCTCTGCTGGTGAATTCATGTTAGTCCGTATATTTATTAAAGCAAATATCTATACAACAATTATTCGGAGTATATGTTTTTAGTTATAACAATCAAATTCACTTTGGTATTAAACTATAATAAAATTGTCTAAGTATTTGATATCCTTCGTATGGATGGTAGAGGAGAGAGGGAGCGAGTATTATTCAAGGTTTTAATAAGATGCTTCAAGCATTACATGCGTGCGCTCTTCTCTCTCTCTCTCTCTCTCTCTCTCTCTCTCTCTCTCTCGTATATATATATATATATATATATATATATAAAGCGATACACACACACACACGCACAATCCTAGTACTACTACTAGCCATGCTACAACCTTAATTGGAAAAGCAAAATGCTACTACCCCAATGGCTCCGACAGTGAAAGCAGCCCAGGCATTAAGGAAATAGAGAAGTAATGAATAATCTATAAATGAGAAGTAAACTAATAAATAAGAAATATACTAAGATCAGTAACCAATTTTAATAGACAAGTCTTATATAAACTATGAAATGAGATATATATCAGCGTGTTCAACATAGAAGCATTTGCAACAAGTTTGAACTTTTGAAGTTCCACCGATTCTCCTATCAAATAAGGAAGATCATACCACAGTCTGGTGACAGCTAGAATAAAACTTGTAAACTACTATGCTGAATTGAGAATTATGGTGGAAAAGGCAAGACCGTTTGAACAATTAAAAATATTGAGTTATATGCTTAAAGAACTAACTGAAAGATGGTGTCAGAGAATAGTATAAACTTTAGATCAGGGATTGGTAATTTAATAGACCGCAGGTCTTTTGTCAAACGAATTAACAGGAGCCTGAAGCTGAAGACCAAACAGGAGACCAATATTCAAAACGATGCGGAATAACAGAACTAAAGATTACCTAATGTTAGATTGAACATCAAATATCTTAAAAGAATTTCTCAATATGCCATATTTTGCAGTTGATAAAATAGACCGGATTTGATTCTCATTAGTTTGTTTGCTCTGTGTTGGGGTACTTAAAAATCTATATGTGAATAAACCAGTAGA
The DNA here is from genome assembly GCF_036898095.1 of Palaemon carinicauda. Lineage (NCBI taxonomy): Eukaryota > Metazoa > Arthropoda > Malacostraca > Decapoda > Palaemonidae > Palaemon > Palaemon carinicauda. Next base: position 95,359,650 of record NC_090728.1, read on the forward strand.
TTGGATTTATAGAGATATAGAATTTTTGCCCTCCCAGAGAAAGCCAAAACCACCAATGTGGGTTGTTGCTCATTTTAAATGGGGTACAGGAAATTATTTCAAGATATGGAAATTTCTCCTGAAGAAAGTAGGAACCATTGCAACTGGAGATATATCTCGGTTTGGAAAGAATTATTATCTCATGAATGGTGCATCACACTCAATCTGTTATATCATACAATCTAAAGACAGATAATGTGGATATAATGTTGGATGTCAAATCCCATCTAAAATTCTGCTGTGGAAGGGGAGTAGTATTTATTAGAGACTAGTATGAGTTTACGGAAGAGAAGATACTGGTCATATGTCCATTATCAGTGTGGAAAATGCATTAAATACTTGGAACATCAATGATTATCCTTACTTTACAGGATGCTGATGTGCCTTTCCCTATTGACATCGAAAATGAAAGGATTAAAGTTCGACCTTTTAAACGGAAGGCACTGATTTTTTTTAATTGTTTTAGATTTGGACATCTTTCTTCTAAAGTCTGTAAAAATGGAAAAATTTGTAGACTTAATCCGAACTTTACCATGGAGAATTTACGATTGAGGCCAGTTGTTTAAACTGCAATTCGAATAAAAAAAATCTACTGATAGGAGCTGCCAGCAATGTAGGTCAGAGGCATGCCAAGAAAAAATTGAATAAATCAAGCAAGCTATGGAAAGGCATTGAAATCATTAGGAAAAATGCCGTAGGAGACATCCAACCCACCTATTACTGCCAGTAGTTCCCGCAGAAAAAATACGCCCTCTTCTAATAACATGCTGTGTGATAGGGCAAGAATATAGCCTCCTAAGGCTTTGTCTATCTCTATCAAACGTTTATCCCCCATTACAAACCATACTACTAACCTCTCTCAGGCTCTATCTTTACCTGATTTGATGGAGGTTTTACTTGAAACAGAGTTATCAGGTGCATCTGTAGTGGGGAAGATGCCGAATATGATAAATCACGATCTCTTAATTGGAAAAGAGAGAGACCTCCATCTCTCTCGCCCCCTACCATTAAGAACACTAAAGTTTTGACATCAAATAGAAATGATGTTTTGTCTGTTGATATTTCAGATCAACAAGAAATTAAATTTGATAAATAAAAAATTCAAGTTGTGTTCCACCATCCCCCTTGACAATTAGATCAAAAGAACATGAAGAAACACAAATGTAAAACCCTGTCTAAAGAAGCCTACAGGAAATAATGTGAAATAAAAAAAAAACTGCGAATGAGAAGACCTTATCCATGATGTGTTCCAGAAATTAACCATAATTTGTTCCTCCATTTTGCAATGAAATGTCAAGGTTTAAGGATGAAATATGAAGAACTTAAACTCACTCATGAGGACTCGCCTATAACTGTAGTCTACAGGAGAGCAAGCTTGATGCTAATACTCCTTGTCCTCGAAAGTATGTTAGCTATGGGACACCATATGATCAGCAAGCAGGGAGCCGTGGCGAAAGTCTTATATGCATTCGTCGAGATGTTCCCCAAATATATTTGCCTATTAGTACCCCCACTGCTTTATTTGCCTCCAAATGCCATATCTCATTTAATAAGATAGTAGAGGTGATTTGAATGGTAGACATTCTTTATGGGACGATATTTTAAGAAACAAGGGGAACACCATATCATCAATTGTGGAAAATGTTTGGACAGGTACCTTGTCATGCATTGACCTTTCAATTGCAAGCTTTAACGGCTTTCTCGATTTTGATTTGAGAACGTTAGATGATTGGTATACTAGAGATCGTGCACCAATTATTATCAACTCTAACAATAATCCACTCTTACAGAGATCGCATGGTGGAACCTTGACTAGGCAGATTTAAATGGATTTCGAAAGCCAAGTGAAATTGAAGGGAGTGCAGAACAATTTGAATGTTGATGATGCTATAGACCTGCTGAATGGAATTCTTCATACATTAGGAGTTAATTCAACTCCCAAAACCACAGACATATAAAGAACGACCAGTCCACTGGTGGTTTTCAGAACTAACTGATTTGCACAGAGCCACAAGGAAATCTTTTAACTTGATTGCGTAGATACCGTACAGAGGAGAATTTAATTTTCTACAAGAAATATAGAGCACAGTTCCACTGTGTAATGAAAGAAGTTAGGCGCCAGTCTTGTATATCTTTTGTTTCCTCAGTCAACAGTAGATCACCACTTACTTCTGTATGGATGAAAGTGAAAAAGATAGCAGGCAAATTTACTCCTAACCCACCATCAGTGTTGAAGGTGAATGGTCATAATGTGACTGGAGCAACTATGGTTAGCAATACCGTGGCAGATCATTTCTCCAATGTATCATGCAAGTGTGAAGCAGCACTTGGTCACTAGTATAGCATTGAAGAACGGAAAATGCTAAATTTCACAACAGAAAAGGAGGAATCTTAAATGCTCCTTTTACTGAAGAAGATGAAAAATAGTAAAGCTGCAGGACCGGATAATATACCAGTAGAGGTATGGAAGAGTCTTGGGGAGGAAGGCATAGATATCTTGTGGGACCTGACATAGAAGATCTTCAATCAGGAAAAGATGCCAGAGGAATGGAGAAGAAGCCAAATCATTCCCATCTATAAGGGGAAGGGAGACATCCAGGAATGGGGCAACTACAGAGGCATAAAGCTGATAAGCCATACTATGAAAATACGGGAGAAGATCATTGAGAAGAGACTCTGAGATGAAACAACAATTGGTGAGGAACAATCTGGATTCATGCCTGGAAGAGGGACTGTAGAAGCAATATTTGCTTTGAGGCAGACGATAGGAAAACATCGGGAGTAACAGAAAGGATTACATATGGTCTTTATTGACATGGAGAAGGCATACGATCGAGTATCACGTCAGGAGCTGTGGAGATGTATGAGAGAAACGGGAGTCCCTGAAAAAAACGTAAGAATCATCCAAGATATGTATGATAGGGCAGAAGCAAATGTTAAGACCAGTATAGGCCTAACAGAAAGTTTCCCAGTAAATGTGGGACTACATCAGGGGTCTGCATTGAGCCTTTGCCTATTTGATCTGGTCATGGATGTAGTGAAAGAAGGTATTAGAGATCAGTCTCCTTGGTCTATGCTTTTTGCTGATGATGTTATACTGTGTAGCACTAGGCGAGAGGTAGTAGAAGAGAAACTGGAGGAGTGGAGATGAGAGATGGAAAATAGGGGATTGAAGATCAGCAGGAAAAAGACAGAGTATTTGAGATTGAAAAATGGGGAGAATGGGGAAGTTAGTTTACAAGGAGAGAGATTTAAAAGTTGAAAATTTCAGGTATTTAGGGTCAACAGTTGCAGAGGATGGTGATCTGGGGGCTAAAATAAACCACAGAATACAAGCAGGGTGGAAGAATTGGAAAAAAGTGCGTGGAGTACTATGCGACAGGAAAATAGGGGTTAAGTTGAAAGGTAAAGTACACAGGACTGTTGTGAGACAGGCAATGATGTATGGAGCGGAGACGTGGGCGATAAAGAAGACAGAAGAGAAGAAGATGGGTGTGGCAAAGATGAGAATGTTGAAATGGATGTGTGGGGGTGACAAGGAGAGATAAGATACAGAATGAGGTAATTAGGGGTACCACAGGAGTTAGAAAACTATCAGATAAGATCCTAGAAAGTAGATTCAGGTGGCATGGTCATGTCATGAGAAGAGATGAACAGTATATTGGGAGGAGAGTGATGGAAATGAAGGTACAGGGAACGAGAAGGAGAGTAAGACCTTCGATCAAAGGGATTAACCGGTGATGAGGTGTGGGATAGAGGTAGATGGAGAAAGCTGACCAGAAACATCGACCCCACATAGAAGTGGGAAAAGATGTAGACAAAGAAGAAGAAGAAGACCGAAAGGGAATTTGATTCCATGGTTGCTACTCGCAATAATACAGCCACTGTAACCGATGGTTTTCTAAATGCAATGCGTAAACATGTACATGTTAATACTAAGTTATTTACTTTAAGCATTATTAATAGAATATGCCATGATCATAGTTATCTGAGTGTTTGGGAACTAGCCATTATTTTAGCATTTTTGAAACCTGTTAAGGATAACTTTTAAGCAGCAAACTATCGACCAATTGCATTGACATCTTGTATATGTAAGATCATGGAGAAGATGGTCAGTGCAAGACTGGTGTGGTTCTTTGAGAAGAAAGGTATTTTATCACCGACCCAGTGTGGATTAAAAAAAATGCACTTGATGTGCTGGTACGACTTGAGTCCTCTATTTGTGAAGCCTTTGCTTCCAAACAGCACCATATAATAGTCTTTTTTTACTTTGAAAAGACATATGATACTGCATGGAGATATGGTATACATAGAACCATTCATGATATGGGATTGAGTGAAGAGCTACCATTGTTCATTCAAGCATTCGTTTCATAGATTTTTTCAAGTGAAAGTAGGAGAAACTGTCAGAGGAAATGTCAGGAAGGAGTTCCCTAGGGTAGTGTGCTGAGTGTAACCCTATTTGTGTTAGCCTTTAATGAGATATCCTTTGTCATTCCCCAAAATATTCTCTCGACATTGTAGATGGTCTCTCTATATCAATTTCTGGAGCTAGAATGGCTATGATAGAGAGAAAATTACAACTCAAAATTGTCAAAATAATTCACTGGGCTTATATGAATGGATTTAAATTTTCGACAAGCAAAACTGTTGTTGTCCATTTCTGTCATATTTAGGGAATGCATCCAAACCCTGATATGTACAGTACATCAAAGGTCAATGGATCCCATGTGTAAGTAAAGCTAAATTTTTAGGATTGATACTTGATTGCAGGCTGACATGGATTCCTCATTTGAAAGCCTTAAAAGTAAAATGTGTAGAGGCTCTGAATCTTTTAAAAGTTGTCCCATAGATCTTGAAAAGAAGAATGCAAAACTATGTTTAAGTTGTACAAGGGCCTAATATTTTCAAAAATTATTAATGGGTGTGAAATATACACCTCAGCCACTCCAAGCTGATTAAATATTTTAGATTATATGCACCCTACTGATATCAGATCGGCCACTGGAGCCTTTAGAAATCTACCTATCCCAAGCCTCCTTGTGGACCTTTATGCAAAAGTCTTCTATTGTTCATTATTGGTTTAGGTTGCAAAGACTTCCTAATTCTCTAGCAATTCTGACTTCAATCCGTGTAAGGCATTCAATATACTTTGAGTGGCACGCAAAATCTCCTCGACCTTATGGTTTTTTTGTAAAGTAGTTAATAAAGTCTTGATATAGCTAGAAATAGAGTTTTTCCATTCAGGATATCACCAATCCCTTCATGGAAATTGCCAGACGTATCATTCTGTACATATTTCATTGGTATAAAAAAGAACATGTCTGACTTGAAAACCACGTCACTTTTTATGGGACATGATGAAGAACTTAAGAAATCGATTTTCATATAAACTGATGACTCCAAATCTGATACTGGCGTTGGATTTGGAATATATAGTAGTACTTTTTATTATAGAAGTGCACTTCCCCTAGTATCTTCTATATTTACTGCCAAATTATTTGGCATACTGTGTACAAAAAAATAGCATTAACAGATGAAGCCAATTTTACCAGTTTTAGAAGTTTTTTTTTTTTTTTTTTTTTTTTTTTTTTTTTTATTCCAATAACCTTTTAGTTTTAAAGGTAAGTGTGCCTGGAAATGTGAAGGCAGATTAACTGGCAAAGAATGCTGCAGTTGAATTGCTACCATGAATCTATCCCATCCTATGTAATGAGTTTTTTATATATATGATAATTGGCAATAGCATTTGGATAGCTTAGACGGAAATAATATGAGAGAAGTAACGAATGTTATATTTCCTTGGAGGTATAACATGATGCCCCGAAAGTGGGAGACTACTTTTTGTCGTCACCGCATTAGTCACACTCGGTTGACACACGATTTTCTGATGATTGACCAACACCAGCCATATTGCGACGACTGTTTCGTACCCCTAACAGTGCACTTGTTGATTTAGTGCCCCATTTTTAACACTTTAAAATATATATGTATTTGAGGCTCGAGGTGAGGATGATAAGTTCATCCTTGCCAAGATTCTTGTTCAGGATGTGTTGTAGTAAGCTAGCGGTATTTTTAGATTTATTTCAGAAACGGGTCTTCTGAAGGCAATTTGAATTTTATAAATCTTCGCTTTTATGGTTTTAATTGAATATTGTTTTATTCTTTATTTGTGATAATTGCTATCGGCGTCAATGACCCTCGATGTCTAGATATCAGGTGCAAAAAGAAAAAACTTCTTTTGCCATCTTGTGAAAAATAAAATCTAAGGAAAAAATACAGTTCGGGCTTACTCCTCCAGAAGAATGAAGGTTCTTTTTAAAAATTCATAAATGCATATGAATGTATATGTATGATATATATATATATATATATATGTATGTGTATATATATATATATACATAAATATGTATATATATATATATATATACATGTGTGTATATATATATATATATATATACATATATATATATATATATATACATATTTATGTATATATATATATATATATATATGAACTTTTATAAAGGACCTTAGAGAGAGGGGTTATTGTCTGATATCAGATATTGTATATAGCCATGAGACTATGGTAGGAGGGTCTGTTGATGTATATCCTGGTTAATTTTTCCTACCACCCTTTTTTTTTTGATTGATTGGAAATGGGCTGTAGGTAGCTTGAGAGATTGGATATTATCTTCCAATTTTTTTTTCATTGTTGATTTCCTCAAGGTTGTTGCTGCGTTTATAATACATCTTTAAAACTTCTATAGTTCAAGGCCATTGGTCCTCTGAATTTTCCACCATACGTCGAAGGTATTAATTTTAGTATTTTCCAATGTTAGTGGTCAATATAAAGGTCAACTTTTTTTCTGGTTACGGATGATCTTGATATGTAGGTATCCTATGATTCTTTATCACATTTCAAGATATTCTCTTCGTTGACATATTTTTCAAGTCTACACTTAAATTTCAAGTCCAATTTTCTTTTTTCTTTTGATTGTT
>NC_090728.1:95374690-95384690 GCF_036898095.1 Palaemon carinicauda
ACGCAGTTTTGTTTTGTGTGTAACGTAAAGAGACCTTTAGATATTCAGTGTTTATGTATATTAACGTCTTGGAGTTGCGTTTTATTCTCAGAGCTCGGAGGTATTCTCTTGTATATCAGATTATATAAAGCAGGTGACTTGGGAGCTTGGAAGTTTACGTAATTTGCCAGTGTAATATATATATATATATATATATATATATATATACATATATATATATATATATATATATATATATATATATATAAGCATTAGTAAAAATGTAGGTAGAGTTTTAAATTTTATATGTTGTTTTCTGTCAGATGTCAGTATATATATATATATATATATATATATATATATATATATATATATATATATATATATATATATATATATATATATATATATATATATAAGCATTAGTAAAAATGTAGGTAGAGTTTTAAATTTTATATGTTGTTTTCTGTCAGATGTCAGTGGATAGAGGAACAAATAGCTCAGCAATATTTTTTTTTCCGTGATTCTGGCTGCAGTTTCTTCATAATAGCACTACAACTTCATGCTAGACCCTGTAAGGAAGGAATATTAATAATGTATTTATCACGGAAGGTGGGTGACAAGGAAAATTTGAGCCGTCGTTAAGCAGGCTTTAGTAACAGGATTAAAAAAAAAAGTCCGAATAGGAAAGGAGTGAAGAAATTAATCTCTTCAGATTAGTTCCACGCTTATATCCGCGAGTCACCAAGAAGGCTCATTGGTTGGTATGTATGTCAAAATCAACTATTAATTCTGGTTTCGAAATTTGTCCATCACCGGCATAAAGTAGTAAATTGATGATAAAATGGATTTTGCCTGAAACATGCAAATTCTACTGATCACATTCGTCAATCAAGTGCTTGTATATTTATCTTAATATTTAACTTTAATTAATTAAGTGATGTTCGTGGATTGGCATTTATCTAAGAATTCTTGATATGATATTATATAGGATAGAAATTAAGCAATTCATCAAGCCAACCAAGTGTACTTTATGATTCAGTTAAAAAATAATAACCCCGGTAATGTATCCATGAGTGACCTATTGGATCATCATCGGCTATTTCTTGGTCCTACCCCGGTTGGAGAGTGGTCATGGGTGACTTCTCTGGAACTCACGAAACACCTTTAAACATTGTAAGCTGTAATAAACTCAGATGTTCTCGCTTTTCATGTTTTTTTTTCACTGAAGGACTGAAAGTTTAGAAGAACGTTGGAGATTAAATTTTTCTCCCAGAGAGTTTTGAAGTTACGGTAGCTACAATGAAGTCCCTTGGATTTACCCACCCGTCGCCAAACAACGCTCATAAATGTGATACATGATTTTTCCAAAAATATAATCTAGTAGCCCCAATAAAATTGGGTCTATTTTGGATTTTAATATTTGACTTACACTGATAAACGTACATATTATCCTAAGTAAAATGGTATTGCAACTTACTTAAGAGTTTCTGTGTTAATTTGTATTTAATTGTCAAAGTAAAAAAAAAAATATCCAGAAATATTTGGAGACCATATTAGTGTTTTCTGATTTTTAAAGCAGATTATATGAATTTAATCCTTTAATATCTTACGTATATAAAAAGAAAACTTGATTAGGATTTGATAGCCATATGCAAACTTTGTTGCCTTTAAACTTAGAATTATCTTTATAGTATGCTGTATTACATGGTAAATACTTGTCCTGATTTCCTTTGTACTTTAAAACACACTGTATAATAGAAATGAATGACTGATACGAGTAACAGAAAATCTGGTTTTATCGGGAATTTAGTAAAGCGCCAGATGCCTGGTTTTGTGAATAAAAGATCTGGCAATACAATGCAGCATAGAATTGTTTTGTTTTAATTTCAGAATATTTATTGTTCAGGTTGACCGGTGACTTTATTTGATATATGTTGAACGACAGATCATAAATTTAACTACACCATACTACTCGTAACACTACTGTAACTTTACGGTGAGAATTAGGTAAAGACCATTGATTTTGTATTCATTTTTTTTTCTACTTAGTCCAAAAGTTACATCTTGAGAAAAAGCGGATTAGATTTTTTTTATTTGAGAAATCAGTGGGACGGCGTCGTAAGCTTTTACGCGTTAACCTGTTTTGAGGCAAAATTCACATACTGTATGTTGTAAAGTAATAGTAGAAAACCATTTCACCAAGTAGCTAAAATTTTTGCTCTTACATCCTTTAATTAATGAATCATGGTCGAATCCACAACCTTAGCCGCCATATACACATATTCAGAATGTTCATCAGATGTACGTCAAACCTCCCAATACAGTGTGTTATTTACCAGTGCTGTAATAACCTAACCCATAACAGGACCCTGGTTCCCAAGGCTTCGTACTTCTTTGGGCCCCTCGACATCCCCCACCGATCCAAGCTTATTTCACGCTCTCTTTTCGTATAAATTATTACAATACTATTACATCTGAAGTATACATAATCCAGTTTTCATATTTAACACTAAAAACAAAAAAGTTGCACAGGTCCCTGCTCTTGCTGGGACCCTTCTTCAACCTAGTACGCCGTATTGCTATTTACCCCATCTTATATGCGTCTTTTTTTTATCTACACTTCTCTCGCTTTAGCAGTTTTTATTAAGCCACATATACCTGGGAAACGCATCAACAGTTCCTCAACTTTTTTCCACATACATTCAGTTTAATTTCAGCATCCCTATTTCACTTGCGTAAGTGATAGTGTGTTCAACAAATCCTTCATACATTCTCACCTGGTAGCTTAATTATCTATACACGTCGTCTTTCCTTTCTTGCTTTTCCTATTTAGAGTCACCCCTTCCCTTACCATTTTCTATTATATTTACTCAGAGATACGTATACGAATGAACCACTTCTGTTCTTTCGGCAACATTCCCAACATTCATACTCCATCTTCATGGTTTTCATTAACTTCATTACCTTACTTTTCATCACATTACTCCCAACTGTCTCCATATGCAACATTTATCAAACTTGTTTACTAGTTCTTTCAGCTTCTCGTTACTGTCCCTAATAGGAAGAACATAGTCTTTAAAAATCAAATATTCTTCATCCATCTTATAACTCTATTTGTTTTCAGATAACTTTGCACTTAAATATTCTGTTCTTTCTCTGCCCTCTGGCAACACTCCATCCATAAAGGTTTTGAATTGACGGGGTCATATAACACATACTTGTCTCAGATCTAATTTACTCTCCTGCTTTTATACTCCTAAAACCCTCCAAATGGCCTCTTGTTAGTTATATCATGAGGTTTTCCTCTGAAATCCTGTATGCAACACATCTCACCTATTACATAGCAAACAAATGAACCGTGCCCTCACTCATTTATGTAGATCACTTTATTGTTTATGTGCTAAAGAATACTTTTCATATACGTCTCTCTCTCTCTCTCTCTCTCTCTCTCTCTCTCTCTCTCTCTCTCTCTCTCTCTCTTTGTGTTATATATATATATATATATATATATATATATATATATATATATATATATATATATATATATATATATATATATATATATATATATATGTTTATATATATAAAATATGTGTGTTTCTTTGTGTTAGGAAAAACAAATACTTATTTTGACCTAAATGATTCTTTTTGAGTAACTGAGAAGAGCTGTATGACGTGGAAAGTTGGCCGAACCTGGGATATAAAAAAAATGAAGATTTTCTCTTTTTGCAAGATTTTGTAAAGGAGGGCAGCTAGTGATAGTCAGTTGGCTATAGCATAGTATCCATATTGAAATAGTGGCCCTTGGAGCTTAGACGTATTTTTCGAACCTGTAAATAATTCCTGAAATTCTTCACAGTTTATTACATTCTCATAAGAAGAGTCTGGAATGTTCTTATAACTGCTCGCTGAGAATTATTCTGCCAGTGAATACACCATATATCAAGATTTCGCTGCATGTGGATTATGATAAATATTCATTCACGAGTGTTTATTTATTTATTGAATGATGTTAAGTACATTTTCATCTTTGCAGTTTAATCTTAAGTTTCTTTCAACATCATCCCTAGAGAACGCTGGGTAAATATAGTGAAAAGTTTTACTCAATTTTCAAGTTACATTAAATTATGTATATTCGGCTAACTGAAAATATGTATAATCTTTTCTTGGTAATGAATAGATGATTTTTTTTTCTCTCATTTTTGCAATAGCTTCACAGAAAGGAATTTTAATGCATTTGTTGTAAGATAAGTAAGTGGATAGGAAGTATGTGCAAGTCAATTTTATATTGAAGACTCCAACTCTAAAACCGGTATTGCGTTTCCTGTTTATTTTCTTCCGATCTTTACTTCTGTCAATGGAGTTCTGAATGTTGGCGAGATAGATTTTATGGATTTCCATAGTTTTCATTTACTTTACATTAGATACTTTAAAGGTTTTCTTCCTGGTCCTGCCACACGGAAAAACACCGCTCTGCAGGATCTACGAGCTTCTTATTTGTTGTATACAATATCTAAATATTTAGAGAATCTTGTAGCGTAGTACACTTCACTTGTCCAATCTAAGCACCAAGAAAACGAAAAGGTCTTAAACTTCTTGAAAGCCGTTGTATCATGTGTTCTCATGTGAAGTAGGGCTTGGCTCTGATAATTTGAAACCATCCGTAAACTAGTCTCTTGTTGACAAGATTTGTTGCTATAAATATTTTGAAAGCCCAGTTCTGATAACTGAATCATTGTACATATCTTAAGATTTATTCTAGATTTAATAGGCACCCATTGTAGCTGAGCCAGCAAGACTAATCCTCTCTCAGGGTGAAACACCTCTTATCAATCTTTCTCCCATCTTTATTATGTTTTGTAAGTTCTTAAGTTGTAGTAGATAGAGTTGCAGTAATCAGTTCAGTGAATCCCAAGTTTCATAACAGACCACCCATCTGGATATTTCTTTACAATAGCAATGTATCTGAGATGATATCTAGTTATTCTTTACATACCGTTTTCTGAGCATTGAGAAACATTACAATCCCGTAACACACTTAGGTTACGAATTCTTTTAGATATCAGGACCAAATTGCCGTTAAGATTTATTCGAATGTCATTAAGGTTTCTTAAATTTACCACCGTAAGCTCAGTATGATTTCAGTGTAGTTTTAATTGCTTAGATGTCATCCATTCCCAAACATTAGTAAGAACGGGGTTTGAATTCTCAGCTATATCATCAATGTCATTAATGAAGTATAATTGTGTTTTTTCGCAAATAGCTTGAACTATACACTATGAAAATTGAATAGATAGAAAATAGGATTGGGCTCAGTACATTTCCCAGGGTCACACCTCTTAATGGTTTCTGTCACAAATAATCTTTTAGATTCTCAGAAGGTTCATCATCAATAACTATGGATCGTAAAGCATTATGTTCTAGTTCATGCACACCTGTGTCAAAAGAGCACTAAGATTAAATAAAGTCAGGATGCAAGACTTAGCCTCATCCATCATCTCCAGTAAGTTATTTTCCACAGAATATACAGTTGTTTCCGTCGAATATGATATAGTAGTCTGTATGTCGACTTGTTATTCGTAGTAACACCATCAATAAATACACCTGAAGAAAAATTAGATTTATTTCTAAGATCTATCATCTTTAGAACTCTTTTTTCCGTAAGGCTAATCTAAAAGATATAAGCTTATGCAATGATAAATAGTGCATTTATCCTTCACACTAATATCTGTTACTATGTTATTCATCCCATCAATGAAAACTAAATCCAGCGTATTTCCAGTCAAAGTTCTTGCATAATCTACATTATTAACCATTTGTTGTTATTCCAGAAGTTCGCTAAAGCCAAATGTCTCACGATTAGATTGTTCATCCATCCAAAGATTTAAATCTCAACATGTAACAAGTTTTGCTGTTGTCATGCCAATCATCTAAATGAGCATACCATTTATTGGCCTTCATAATTCAAAGGAACGTGTAATTAAGAAAAAATCTGGTCTAAACACTTTAGGAATTACTATATTATGTAAATGTAAAGTTCATGGATTTATTTTTCTTGGTTGTTCTTTCATACAAATGTTGCTGCCGATAAAAGAATTTATAAGAACCGGTTATCTTACTATTCCTAAATACTCATTTCACTTTGTTGATAAAAAAAAGTAGAAGTAACTATCACAGGAAACCTTTATAAGTATTCAAGATAAGCCGGAGATGAAGTTCTCTGATTCCTTAATGCCTTAGTCTGGGAAATTTGATAGAGTTTTCCCAAACCCGAAATGACAGTTATTCTTTCTTTTGGAGCTGTTTAGAATTATCGCTGCTATTGTGTGAAATAGATGAACGTGGTTCTCTATTACCTGTTATTCGTATAATGTTGTTATGAAGGTCAGGAAATAGGACTGCTTCGTGCTTATTAAATATAGTTTGTACAATTAATTGACTTGTTTCAATTTCAATTTGGTTATAAACATCACTTTGTTTTAGAATATACAATATATGTATGTTTTACAAAAAGAACCGTTCTTTATATTCATCTCTCTCTCTCTCTCTCTCTCTCTCTCTCTCTCTCTCTCTCTCTCTCTCTCTCTCTCTCTCTCTCTCTCTCTCTCTCTCTCTCTATATATATATATATATATATATATATATATACATATATATATATATATATATATATATATATATATATATATATATATATATATATATATATATATATATGTATATGTACCTCGTGAATGGAAGCACTGCCATAAGCAGTAATGCTATTTTCTTCATGAATGAAGGCAATACCACCAGCAATAAAGTTAATTTCTTCATGAATGAAGGTAATACCACCAGCAGTGATGTTATTTTCGTCATGAATGAAGACAATAACCTCAGCAATGATGTTATTTTCCTCATGAATGAAAGCAATACCATCAGCAATGATGTTATTTTCGTCATGAATGAAGACAATAACCTCAGCAATGATGTTATTTTCCTCATGAATGAAAGCAATACCATCAGCAATGATGTTATTTTCTTCATGAATGGAATAATACCATAAGCAGTGATGTTATTTTTCACATGAAAGGAGGCAATACCATCAGCAATGATGTTATTTTCGTCATGAATGAAGACAATAACCTCAGCAATGATGTTATTTTCTTCATGAATGGAATAATACCATAAGCAGTGATGTTATTTTTCACATGAAAGGAGGCAATACCATCAGCAATGATGTTATTTTCGTCGTGAATGAAGACAATAACCTCAGCAATGATGTTATTTTCTTCATGAATGGAATAATACCATAAGCAGTGATGTTATTTTTCACATGAAAGGAGGCAATACCATCAGCAATGATGTTATTTTCGTCATGAATGAAGACAATAACCTCAGCAATGATGTTATTTTCCTCATGAATGAAAGCAATACCATCAGCAGTGATGTTATTTTCGTCATGAATGAAGACTATAACCTCAGCAATGATGTTATTTTCTTCATGAATGGAAGCAATACCATAAGCAGTGATGTTATTTTTCACATGGAAGGAGGCAATACCATCAGCAATGATGTTATTTTCGTCATGAATGAAGACAATAACCTCAGCAATGATGTTATTTTCTTCATGAATGGAATAATACCATAAGCAGTGATGTTATTTTTCACATGAAAGGAGGCAATACCATCAGCAATGATGTTATTTTCGTCATGAATGAAGACAATAACCTCAGCAATGATGTTATTTTCCTCATGAATGAAAGCAATACCATCAGCAGTGATGTTATTTTCGTCATGAATGAAGACAGTAACCTCAGCAATGATGTTATTTTCTTCATGAATGGAAGCAATTCTATAAGCAGTGATGTTATTTTTCACATGAATGGAGGCAATACCATCAGCAATGTTATTTACGTCATGAATGAAGACAATAACCTCAGCAATGATGTTATTTTCTTCATGAATGGAAGCAATACCATAAGCAGTGATGTTATTTTTCACATGAAAGGAGGCAATACCATCAGCAATGATGTTATTTTTGTCATGAATGAAGACAATAACCTCAGCAATGATGTTATTTTCCTCATGAATGAAAGCAATACCATCAGCAGTGATGTTATTTTCGTCATGAATGAAGACAATAACCTCAGCAATGATGTTATTTTCTTCATGAATGGAAGCAATACCATAAGCAGTGATGTTATTTTTCACATGAAAGGAGGCAATACCATCAGCAATGATGTTATTTTTGTCATGAATGAAGACAATAACCTCAGCAATGATGTTATTTTCCTCATGAATGAAAGCAATACCATCAGCAGTGATGTTATTTTCGTCATGAATGAAGACAATAACCTCAGCAATGATGTTATTTTCCTCATGAATGAAAGCAATACCATCAGCAATGATGTTATTTTCTTCATGAATGGAATAATACCATAAGCAGTGATGTTATTTTTCACATGAAAGGAGGCAATACCATCAGCAATGATGTTATTTTTGTCATGAATGAAGACAATAACCTCAGCAATGATGTTATTTTCCTCATGAATGAAAGCAATACCATCAGCAGTGATGTTATTTTCGTCATGAATGAAGACAATAACCTCAGCAATGATGTTATTTTCTTCATGAATGGAAGCAATACCATCAGCAATGATGTTATTTTCGTCATGAATGAAGACAATAACCTCAGCAATGATGTTATTTTCCTCATGAATGAAAGCAATACCATCAGCAGTGATGTTATTTTCGTCATGAATGAAGACAGTAACCTCAGCAATGATGTTATTTTCTTCATGAATGGAAGCAATTCTATAAGCAGTGATGTTATTTTTCACATGAATGGAGGCAATACCATCAGCAATGTTATTTACGTCATGAATGAAGACAATAACCTCAGCAATGATGTTATTTTCTTCATGAATGGAAGCAATACCATAAGCAGTGATGTTATTTTTCACATGAAAGGAGGCAATACTATCAGGAATGTTATTTTTGTCATGAATGAAGATAATACCATCATCAGTTATGCTATTTTCTACATGAATGGAGGCCCTATCATAAGCAGAAATACTATTTTCTTCATTAATGGAGATTATGCACTTTTCCTCATGAATGGAGGCAATACCATCAGCAACGTTGTTATTTTCGTCATGAATGTAGGCAATATCATAAGCAGTGATGTTATTTTCTTCATGAATGGAGGCAGTACCTTAAGCAGTGATATTATTTTCTTCATGAATTAAGGCAATACCCTTAACAATGATGTTGCGTTTTTCATGAATGTAGGCAATACCATCAACAAGAGTTTTTCATGAATAAAGGCAGTACCATCATTGATTTTATTTTCTTCATGAATGAAGGCACTGCCATCAGCAATGGTGTTATTCTCCTCATGAATGAAGGCAATAGCATCAGTAATTATGTTACTTTCCCCATGAATGAAGGCAATACTATCCACATTGATATTATTTTCTTCATGATTGAAGGCAATATCATCATCAATACCAGCAGCAATAATGTTGTTTATACCATCAGGAATGTTTTTATTTTCCTCATGATTGAAGGCAATACTATCCACAATGATAATATTTTCTTCATGAATGATAGCAATACTATCAGCAATGGTGTTATTTTCTTCATGAATGAAGGCATTACCATCAGCAATGATGTTATCTTTCTCATGAATGAGGAAGGCAATACCATCAGCAATTATGTTACTTTCCTCATGAATGAAGGCAATTCTATCCACAATGATATTTTCTTCATGAATGAATGCAATGCTATCATCAATAATTATATTTTCCTCATGAATGAAGGCAATACTTTCACCAATTATTTTATTTTCTTCATTGATTGATTGATTGAATGCCAGAAAACTTTCAATCAATCAATCAATCTTCATGAATGAAGGCAATACCATCAGCAATTATGTTATTCTCTTCATGAATGAGGGCAATACCATCATCAATTATTTTATTTACTTTATGAATGAAGGCACTACCACTAGCAATGATATTTTCTTCATGAATGA
>NC_090728.1:95399690-95414690 GCF_036898095.1 Palaemon carinicauda
GCCAATATATCTAGATGATTTTATTGCAAATATTTTATGATTCTTGTGGCATTTCAAAACGAATTACGGTAAATACTTAAAAACAGTATCGGCTTACATAAGTTTTTTTTTCTAATATCTGCAATTCTGTATTTTCTTTGCCTCTTTTTGTAGGTGAATAAACTGATGCAAATAGGGTTCGCAGACAACAACTGAGGCTATCATGATACTCGGACTGTTTTCTGTTAAATCAGGAATTTATAAACTGAAAACCCTTTATGATTATGGACCTAAAATCAGTTCCCCTTAATAATTTTTCATTTCAATATTTGATGGCTACAGCCAAGTAAAATTCATTCTATTTTCACCTTCAGCAGATGAAAAACGAAGTATAGGAGTATGATTAATACGAATGGTTTAGATTATAATAAGGACGATTATGTTAAGTAAAGAATTGGTAATGGTTAAATTGGTCATTAACCAAAATCAGATGAAAGTAAGATTGTTCTGCTAGAATGTGAATAAACACTACTAGCTTTGTTTCGGGGATTTCCCACTTCCATCTCATGCATCTTCAGCTTCTCTTTTCAGTGACCCTTTCGAGGCTGGCTTACCAATTTAAAACAAGTAATATATTGGAATATCAGAACGGAGCGGACGCAAAACAGAAAAGTTAGGCTCAGTTCTTAACGCCTCTCATTTTTCTCTGACTTCGTCTGAGCCACCGACGTAATTTAATTTGCGTTTATCGTCAACCATTTCTGTTATGAAAATAGGTCAAACCATATTCCAATTTATATTGAACGAGTTCCAATTGGCCATTCCATATATTCTTTTTCCGCAGATATTTCATAGTAATCTGAATTGTTATATTTTTACAAATAATTGGATCTTTTTATTTGAATTCTGGTTAACTATTAACCATTTCAAATGGTATTACGAAGTGGTGAATTCATGAAGTATTACAATGTATTATTCGTTATTCTAGTTTTTTCTATTGTTATGATAATGATACAAAAATAAATAAAGAAATTTATATTTATTTTGCTTCATATAGGAATCCCGTTATATTTTGTAACTTATATTTTTTCAAATGAGAATTTTTTGTCCAGTAATTGAAATAGGATATCTATTTTTGCAGATATGCGCGCCGTTGCCTGTATTCCCTTTACACGAACCAGTAAACCTTTTAGAAATACGTGTCCATTTTTTTCACGCAATTGCACAATTATTAAAAAAATGTTTCGAATAAATTCTTCTTTGCCCAAATAATCCATTGGTGCATAGATGCTCCTTAGGGGGAAAAGGCGCTGCTTTTGAATTTTAACTCGTGATTGGCAATTATATTTCAATTGTTTTATAAACTTTCCAATTTAGTTTCAGTTTTTACAGTACGTTGCTCTCTCTCTCTCTCTCTCTCTCTCTCTCTCTCTCTCTCTCTCTCTCTCTCTCTCTCTCTCCTCCTGTCAAATAACGCTGTAGTGTTTTGTTCTACTGCGACTTATTTTACCATTAGTTAATAAAAAGCCTTGAAGCAAAACTTTGGTTTTCTGTCATATTTTTCCTTTATCTTCTTGACGTAATATCGCGTCGTTTACCTTCTTTTACGCATTTCTTAATCATCCCTTCCTTTGTTTATCAAAATTAATTTCGTATTTATCTTCTCGTTCTTATGCAATTACCTTCGTAAATTCCTCAGCTTTAAGGCAGTTGATATTGAATAAAGATCCCTTGTTTTTAGTAATCGGTTTCATTTCGTGATGTTCTCCTCATGCAGTCAGGTAATTGTCGTTGAATGTCCCTTCTGGTATTTGCGTTTTTCTTCACAATTTCAATGTTTTCTTGGTATTTTCGTTCTGTTAATAGAAATTGTTATAATGTCCTAGTTTCTATCATCTTGATGGGTAGCTTTTAATTCGCTTTAGCTCCTTAATGAAGGTAAATGCTGTACCTCACACCTTTGCTATATATACAGTATATATATATATATATATATATATATATATATATATATATATATATATATATATATATATTTATGTATATATATATATATATATTTATGTATATATATATGTATATATATATTTATGTATATATATATATATATATATATATATTCATGTATATATATATATGTATATATATATGTATATATATATATATATATATATTTATGTATATATAAATATATATATATAAATATATATATATATATATATATATATATATATATGTATATATATAAATGTATATATATACATATGTATATGTATATATATATATATATTATATATATACTATATATACTATATACTATATATATACTTTATATATACATATACTATATATATGCAAAGATATATATGTATATGTGTATATATATAATACATATGTATATGTATATATATTTATATATATGTGTGTATATATATATATATATATATATGTGTGTGTGTGTGTCTGTGTGTGTGTGTGTGTGCATTATGTGTGTGTATGCGATCCGTCAAAAATTACTGTTACATAATTAGACACACACACACACACACACACACACAAATTCAACCCTTCCCACCACCTTCCTGTTTTCTAACTACAATACAGTAGTTGTGGTTTCCGAGTGTACCTCTCGGGGTTCCCTCCTCTCACCAGTGTATGACTACTCTCACTCTCCCCTACCCAAGGGACGGGGAGAGGCAGAGTAGTTATATGTAAGATAATACTGCTCAGCGTAACCGTGAATATATATATATATATATATTTATATATATGTATATATATACATATATACATATATATATACACACACACACACACATATATATATATATATATATATATATATATATATATATATATATATATATATTCATCCTCTTTTGAATACCCTTAGCATATATATTTTCATTCATTTCTTTCGCTCTATTATTTTCGTGAAAATTCGGCTTTTTCGATCAACTTCCCAACTGGATATTAGTCGGCTATAGATAATGGATATAGTCGGGAGAAAAGTAGCTAATGAAAGGTTTGTTTTCGTGTAGTAACGGAAATATTTTTGCATTGTATAGTCCTGTAGTTCTAATGGAGAGAGAGAGAGAGAGAGAGAGAGAGAGAGAGAGAGAGAGAGAGAGAGAGAGAGAGAGAGAGAGAGAGAGAGATTCCTTTTAAAGGATTTAGATACTAAATGTGAAGTTTGTTCTTTTTTTTCATAAGCCATCAGCATTCACCCTCCTTATATTCGGAAATTCAAAAGTTATAAAGCCAAGCATTACAGATATTGGATGAAAAGTCACGTCTCGAATCCCCTGGCGGATATTAAATACAGCTGATTCGAGATGTTGTCAACTGGTTGCAACAGGCGGAATCAGAATGTTGGAAACTGGGTCAGGATGGGGCTTAACCTGTCCGAGAGCAGGTGACTTGGAATGGAAATCCAGGATCTTGGCAGAGACTTGGAAAGATTTCACTCGGTTAACGAATTGCTGACTGGAAAAGTCAATAGAGGAAATCTGTGAGAATACACGTGGAGATTAGCTTCAATTTATTATCAACTTCATCCATGAACTTCTCAAACAAGGGTGCTTAAAAAATTCACCTGCGAAGATTTGAACGATTATGTGATACTTCATGATTATACCGCTGAGGTTTTGAAAATAAAATCATTAGTGTGTGGTTTATCAATAATTTCAGAATAGACGTCCGTACTCTTTTCAAAAAGCACTGAAAGCCCAGTTGTTGTCTTTTCGGTCCAAATCTCACAATTACAATCACGAGCTTTTTTAATGTATTCACGTATGTGACAATCGATAATCTTATTTAATTAATATATGTGTATTATAGTTCAATACCTTTACACTCACTGGCTTGTCTTAGTCGTGTATGCCTTGGTAGGGCCTCTGGTGAAAATTCATCTTCTCATCCTCTCGGTTATATAACAGTTCGAAAATTAACGGTTGGTTTATGAATTCAGATACGTAAGGAATATTCCAGTTTAGATGTCAATCCATTTATCTCATCAGATTTTTTTTTTTTTTTGCATCTTTCTTACACGATGTAGATATTTAGCAACGCTAAATGGGTTGGTTGAGAGAGAGAGAGAGAGAGAGAGAGAGAGAGAGAGAGAGAGAGAGAGAGAGAGAGAGAGAGAGAGAGAGAGAGCAAAATTTTAAAGACCAAGTTACTTAACAAAGGAACTTTTCTCAAAAGATGATGTGTTGTTTCAATTCTCGAGTCAGCTTGGGCGAGAGAGAGAGAGAGAGAGAGAGAGAGAGAGAGAGAGAGAGAGAGAGACTAGAAAGGAATAAAGAATTAAAAGAAAGGATTTTGAGGGAAAATGGGATTGTATTTCTTTATGAGAAAATTGGATATGCGTAACGTACTCTTTATAACGTGAAGAAATGTGGAAATTTGCCTTTTTATAACAGAATATCAAAGATACTTCCCTTTACATTTTAAAAGTTTTAAGTTAACGAGCTGACGTGTTTTTATGAAAGTCACATTTTGACTTTATATGTTCGGATGAGTTGGTTTGTTGTGTTTAATCTCAGTAATCTGCATGTTAAGATTCAGACCATGAGGGCTCACGGTCTCTTAGGTAATATTGTTAACAGGAAATCACTAGGTCTAATTTTCAAGGAACTGGACTTGACAGCAGTCTCTTTGCATGTAATAAAACTGTAAAGAACTTTGACATGAACCTTGATATAGCATTCAGGTTTTTATAGAAAAGGGGGGGGGAACCAACTAGATTGTGTTCAATGGGAATTTGTGACTTTCTAGAAAGTTAACGTTAAGGTATTTTGGTAGTATTTTGGTTTTACATTATATTATCGCAATAAACTAGATGGGCATGTAATCTGAATTTAGTGAGGTTATTCAGCCAACTCAGTACTGCTTAAACTTTTACTAATAAATTAAATTTTTCTGTTTCATATTAAGGATCGAACCTCCCAAATATGTAGACTGTTAGCAAGGAATTATAAGAAGATTTTGAACCGCAGTTTCAATAATGATAGGAAATTTAACTGACAGTATTAAGGCGGACACATTAAAAAGTCAAGAATTGATGTTTTGTAATGTTATTAAATGAATTCTGTATTTCATGTTACGTCATGGTGAAGGTAATAGCATATTTGTTAAAGTTCTTTGAAATATTATCGACCATATATATGAAACTTATTTCACATGGTTAACAATTGTAAGGAAACCTTAAATGTCCACTTGATAATATTTTGCAAAGAAATCTACTGATTAAGGCATTGCCCATGAAAATCCATGAATATGAAATTTGGTAATGTTGTTGCCCTGAGTTGAGCTATTTAAAACACAACGTTACTTGTTTTTGGAGGAATTCAACACTTAAAAGTATATTTGGTCGTTAATTAATAGGGATAACAAAGCTTGTCTAAAATTAACTATTTCTTAAATCAATGTCGAAGTTCTTATAACATGTTTGTTAAACTGGTAAAAACACATTCATCTCGCTCACAGATGTTCGTGTTGAATCGTGAAATAACTATGGACATCCGCAGGTTCTCGCATTTTCTGTAATTATTTTCATGCTCATACATGAAGCACCAAACCAGGTAAATGTCATGCAATGTGGATAGTGTAATCAGTGGGACACAAAAACAGCATTTTTTTTCTCTCTCTTTTTTTTTTTTTTAAATACTTTGAAAATATTTAAACCGTTGGCATTGTATATTTAGTAGAGCCACATATTCACAGATATCGGCAAGAGATTTTGTGATTTTCCAGCAACTTATACTTGGTGCTGAATGGGTATGGTTGTATTTGGTTTTATTATCGTGAGGAACATTTACAGTAATGTCTCGAATAAATCTTGTTAAGAAATTTTAAATTTTTGAGAAGCCTCGTAATTATAAGAGTTTTAAAGCCACATCTCTTTGATCTAATAATGGTCTCATATGGAAAAAAAGAAAGACAAAATGTTATGGAGAGCTGCGTAATCTAATGAAGAAGGACAAAGTAAATATTCCATAAAAAACAGAGAGAGAGAGAGAGAGAGAGAGAGAGAGAGGAGAGAGAGAGAGAGAGAGAGAGAGGAGAGAGAGAGAGAGAGAGAGAGAGGAGAGAGAGAGAGAGTGAGTGAGAGGTAAACGAATATCTTAATAAAAGAAAAGTGAAATTTGCTGAATCCAGAAAAATGCATTGCAATCAGAACCATTTTAAGGCAAATTCGAGAGTAAAATTAGTTGCAATTCAAGCAAATTATGCTTTAGTCTCTAGAGATGAAGGGATCTGCTTCCCGCCCAAGGTGTGATACAAGGAGAAATCACACAATGATCATATAAAATGTTTTTTAACGTGTTTAGATTAAAATTTATTTTGTATTTCTTATGTATTTTTCTAGAAGTATTTGCTATGAAATACAAGTCCATCCACGTATATTCTTTTAACCAAATGATTAAGCTTTACGTTTAAGCCAAATGTGTTTTACTTATGTTTAAAGAATTAAGAAATCAATTAGTTTGGCAAATGTAATATGTGATTATTAGTTTTTTAAAGAACGCCATGGAAATGTATATTTCCAATTTGCTTTACTTCTTTAAATTATAAGGAAGAAAAAATGTATAAATTTTAACTCTCGCCACTTTGCGTTAACAAGGTTTATAATTTTATTAAGTTTTATTCATTCTCGGATTCATGGTTCATTTCGGATGAGATAAAGTTTTAAAGCAATCATCGGAGCTGTTGCCATGCCAGATAATTTCTCCAGCCACCGTCTCTCTCTCTCTCTCTCTCCTCTCTCTCTCTCTCTCTCTCTCTCTCTCTCTCTCTCTCTCTCTGCACGCTATCGTAATGCTCACTGTCTTATGACTTAATTTTCCTATTGAATTCTTACTTTCTGCAATTTTTGTTTAGGCAGAATTTCATTTTTAATTAGTTTTAAGAATTGAAGCGTTAGTTTCCTTGTATGCGTATTCGTGAGATTCCAAGGCAGCCTCTCCAAAAGTCTTAGAAAATATCTATTCTTTCCGTAGGGGAGTTAGTACTGTCAGTGCATCTCATGCAATGCACTTTTGGCAGTACCTAAATTTCTTTTGAGCCCTCTGCTATACCGCCTTCCTGTTTCATTTCTTTCATCTTGCTGTCCAACCACTTAACCTTTACTTTCCGTGCAACTGTGAGGTTTCCCCCCTTGTTGCACCTAGACGCCGAATGGACCTCTCAGTCGTCAGGACCGGTCCTTATGGCCCAAATTCAATCAATTATGCATTTATTAATTAATTTTTATTCATTTATTTGGTCTATTTTAACGAAGGCTCTGGTGATACTGATAACGTAATTCTCCCATTGTATACGAAATGATTTTAGGATTAATCCTTTGGATTTAGAGTGGTCACTTATATTAGAATTGTAGTAAATTGGAAATGTATTCCTGGGAATTTTTCTGATATTTTTATTTTGAATATTTACATTTTTAATGTGTTTTGGATGCATAATCGGTCTAGTGTATTAGATCTCTCTTT
This sequence comes from Palaemon carinicauda, assembly GCF_036898095.1. Lineage (NCBI taxonomy): Eukaryota > Metazoa > Arthropoda > Malacostraca > Decapoda > Palaemonidae > Palaemon > Palaemon carinicauda. The sequence continues at coordinate 95,407,163 of NC_090728.1, forward strand.
CCCTGTGGACTTTTTGGACTGGAATAGAGGGAACAGTGGGCGAAGTCCTAAAAATTGAGAATGCCTTTGCTCACCTTTGTAGTGTTTGCCGATCGTTGCGGGTGGCAGCTAGGAAGGAGCTGACAGAAAAGATAGAGAGAGAAGAAACAGGTGTTTATCTCGTCATATCACTCTTATACGGGAGGGCCTCGACGAGGTAATCCTTATGCTATTGGGGAGGCATGCAAAAAGATTCTCTCTCTCTCTCTCTCTCTCTCTCTCCTCTCTCTCTCTCTCTCTCCTCCTCTCTCTCTCTCTCTCTCTCTCTCTCTCTCTGTCGTAGCAACGGGGTGTCACATTAGAGAACTCTTGTTACAAAAAACTACAAAATTATGCCATTGCTTTTGTTCACGTGCATAAGTAATATTTTTATTTTCCATTTAAATATTCCTTTACCATATTTGCGCAATTGATTCCACTTATATATGAGTCCAATTTTTATTATATTTAGATACATAATACCACATGTGGTAATTTGGAACTTTCGGTCGTTTGTACGGGGTATTTTTAAATTTACTCTCACTCTCACTCTCTCTCTCCTCTCTCTCTCTCCTCTCTCTCTCTCTCTCCTCTCTCTCTCTCTCTCTCTCTCTCTCTCCACAAGTGCTATATAGAATTCCTTTGATTATGGCCAGGAAGGTCGTGAGATTTTCGTGGATTTTTGTGCTGCCTTTGACTGTGTTAATCACGAGGCCTATGTTTTCTAACTCAAGCAGTTGAGAGTAGGTGGGTATTATTTAGTTCGTTATTGAATTTTTAAGTTAACGATTGTTGATGGGCTTCATAGTGAGTATAGGAATGTAATATTTGGTGTTCATCAGGGTAGTTTTCTTGGTATATTACTTTTCATAATGCGGTTTTGCCTTGAAAACAAGTTCATTGCCTATGCAGATGATGCTATTCTCTTTGTCTCAATTCTATCTCCTAAATGTAGATCGTTGGTTGCTGAATCCCTTGATAGAGATCTAGATGAAATTAGTGCATGTGCAAATTTTTGGGCATGAAGTTGAACCCTAACAAAACTCGGATAGGTCGAGAACAGTGGGTCCTTAACTTGCAAATCTCAGCATTGATAATTTTTTTTTAATATATACGACTTAATTAAAATTTTAGGTGTGATTCTTGATTGCAAATTTACTTTTGAAAAACAAATTTTGCCTGTTTTTTCATATGCACAAAAATTGGCTTATTGAGAAAGTCTCGTTATATGATTTTTGGTGATCAATCTATTCTGAAGAAATACCTTGTTTCGAGTATTTTTTTTCCCTGTGTGGTCTTTTGCTGCTGAATCTCAACTTGATATGTTGGTCGAAAACTTGTGGTCTATTAAATTTCTTATTCCCGCTCTTGATATTGATCTCTTGCACCGTCGTTCTGTTAATTCTTTGTGCATGTTGCGTAACATTTTGTTTCCGTCCTTTACGTTCAGATTTTTTCCAGACTGTTTCATCCTGTTCATAGTACAAGGTATGCAATTAATTCTAACAGTCTTGCCTTCCCATCATAAGGCATAATACTAAACAGTATTCAGGAAGTTTTATTTCATGTGACCTAAGTGTGGAATAATCTTCAGAAGTACAAACTTGCCGCAAATGTTTTCAAGTTGAACAGGGTGACATAAGTCTCACTTCATAGGTTATATATGACATATATTTCAACGTTGTTACTGATCTTAAGATTTTCATATTCATTATTTGTTACTTCTCATATTGTTTATTTATTTTGTTACTGGGCTATTTTTCTCTTGGAGCCCCTATGCATATAACATCCTGCTTTTCAATTTAGGTTAGTAGCTTAGATGATGATGATAGTAATGATGATAATAATAATAATAATAATGATAATAATAATAATAATAATAATATAGATTTATATATAATAAATTACAGTTACAGTACATGTGAAATGTTGCAATAATTCTTTTCCCACCTATAAGAAACCGTATTAAATACAAAGGAAAGCGTGCTGTTGTGATAGTGTTTGAGCTCTAATGTGTGTTCAAGGAAAGAGAGGAAGAAAGAAAAGAGGGTGGAAGTGACAACGAGGCGGATGGGCGTGATATTGCTATTTTCCCATTTCAGGTCCTGGGCATTGGAATGGCCTTCTGGATTTGGAATGGTTATTTTAGATTTAGATAGTATCGCGAATTCGAAATACATCTTTTGGTAGTGTAATTGGGTTTTACAGTTGACATTTGTCTTTTTGGAGGTTGAGATAGATCTTGAAGATTTGCAATGCTTCTTTTTTTATGTGAAGCCGTCCTTGGATTGGAAGGGGGAGATATAGCTTTGCAACAAGAGAGCGAATATAAGAAACTTTTACAAATTGATAAATTCTCTCTCTCTCTCTCTCTCTCTCTCTCTCTCTCTCTCTCTCTCTCTCTCTCTCTCTCTCTCTCTCTCTCTCTCTGGAGTATATTGCTTAAGACTGCAGTATGTTTATATCCTGGTCCAGTCTGCTGTGTGCGTTTGTGGAAAAAGGTCAATTCCGTTTGTTGATACAGCACCCTGTAATTAAGACTCTCGGCAAGCATTATGTGTGACCAGCATGGATAACAGTTATTTCAGAGTTGGACTCAAGATACACAGAGGAGATGCAGATAAACACACACACACACACACACACACACACACACACACACATATATATATATATATATATATATATATATATATATATATATATATATATATATATATAGATGTATTCATATATATAAAAAAGAGGAGCTTTAGCATTAGCTGGATATTGGTAATGCTACATCACTATGTAGATGTGTTTGTGGTATAGCTCTAAGTCCAACTGATTACCACCCAATTTCCATAACTCCCAAGTTATCCAAATTTTTTAACGTCTTTTGGCAAAACGTCTAAATGGGTTTTCTGAAGGAAATCGTCTGTTCCCTAGTTTGCAATTTGGTTTTCGTAAAGTCCTTGGCCCATGTGATGCTCTTCTTACTATCTCCAATGCTGTTTAGAAATCCCTTTATTGTGTTCAGGAAGTTTGCATAATTGGCTTCGATTTTAGTGCTGCCTTTGGTCGTGTTAATCATGAGGCTCTTATTTTCAAACTCAAACAGTTGAGTGTGGGTGGGTGTTTACTTAGTATCATTACTGAATTTTTAAGTAACAGATCGCAAATACTTGTTGTTGATAGTGAGTATAGGAATGTGATATCCGGTGTTCCTGAGGGTAGTGTTCTTGGCCAATTACTTTTCATACTAAATACACATGACATGCTACTCTGTATCAATTCCCACTCTTGAATGCAGATTTGGTGTTGCTGAATCCCTTAACAGAGATGTAGCTAGAATTGGTGCAAATTATGGTCATGAAGTTGAATCCTAATAAAACTCTAAGTTTAATCGTAAGTAGGTCAAGGACAGTTGTTCCTCAACATCCTGATCTCAGCATTGATAATGTTTCTTTAACTCTGTATGATTTGAAGTATTAGGTGTGATTCTCGACAGCAAATTCACTTTTGAGACACACATTAGGTCTGTGTCTTCTTCAATTGCACAAATAATTTGTTTAATGAGAAAGTTTTAAGGTTCTTGGTGATCAATCTATTCTAAGGAAGTGTTTCAATTCATTCATTCTACCTTGTTTTGAGTATTGTTCTTTTGTCTGGTCTTATGCTGCTGATTCTCATGTTAGTTTGTTGGACAGGAACTTATGGTCTATTAAATTTCTTATTCCTGATCTAGATATTAATCTTTGGCGCCGTTGTTTAATTACTTCTTTATGCATGTTGTATAAGATATTTCATAATTCTGACCATACTTTACATTCAGATCTTCCCAGACAGTACCATCCTGTTCGTAATACTAAGTATATATGCTGTTAATTCTAATAGTCAAGCCTTCTCCATCATGATGAGGCTCAATACTACACAGTACTCTAGAAGTTTTATTTCAGGTATGACCAAGTTGTGGTATGATATTCCTAATCTGGTAGTTGAATCGGTAGAACTTCAAAAGTTTGAACTTGCAGCAAATATTTTTATGTTGAACAGGCTGACCTAACTCTTTTTTATAGTTTATTTATGTAAGATATGTTTTAATGTTACTTTTCTTAAAATATTCCGTTCTAATTGTTTATTACTTCTTATTTATTTTATCTATTTCCTTATTTTCTTTCCTATTTCCCCTCTGGATTATTTTTCTCTGCTCGAGTCCTTGGGCTTACAGTATCCTGATTTTCTACTATGGTTGTAGCTTAGCTAGTAATAATAATATTAATGATAATAATGATGATAATGATAATGATGATAATAATGATAATGATTAATATATATACATGTGTGTATGTATGTATGTTCCATTTAGAACATTAAGCAAGGGTCCTTTTTTGCTACCTAAACACCGTCTATCGTTTCCAGATGAAAATACCATAATTGTTTTCAATAATTACTTTGAAGTGAGGTTGTTAGCCACATTGCTGTTTACACTATGTTACAAATTCAGAATGATTAATCACCTGTTACCTAACTCGCAACGTAGGTCAGTTGAGGTACTACTGTACGATTTATTGAAACACGCCTATACATCAATCTGCCTTGCTTGGAAGTCGAAGCATGTAATGGTCCTCACTGCTAGGTACGAGGCTCTGTAAAGTATATGCGTATGTGGGTTTACTTGTGTGTGTTTACACAGTTCATAAACTTGCGAGATCTACTGTATAATCCATAACAGGATTTAGTTACCTTTTTCTGACTTTTTATTTACGCGCAAAAGCATTAATTCGCACAATTCTCTGCAGATATACTGTATGTGCAAAATATTTTGTATATAATTCATTTAAATACTTTGTATCCATACCGTCCATTCGAAGGCCTTACTCATCATTGGGGAATTAGAAAGGGGAAATGAAGCATGGTAAGTCTGTATATTTTTCTAATGAACACTTCTGTGATCATAACCAGACATCAAAGTTCGTTCTATTCAGGGCGGTATGGAACGTTGACTCCTTGGCTTTCTTCCTTCAATATTTCGGGCAATCTAAACTCCAGCTTTGCCTCTTGACAAAGCTCTCTCTCCTGTTAAAACTTCATTATTGGAATCATCTAATCTTGAATGTGCCTCCTAATTTTTTTTACCATAATCACATATTTTAGCGAACAGCGTTTATGAAAAATGCTGTAGTTACATCTTGTTGACGGGCCAACGATACCTACAATGTAAAGTTTAGGCAATTGTACAATTTTTATTATTTTCAAATATTAGCAAATGTGACTCAGATGTATGTTGACAAACAATTTTATTTTTAGTTAAGGTTCATAGAGGTTTTTATTTTGATATTATGTAAAAGGAAAATATTTTATGAGAATAAAGCAATTGCAATGCATGTCAAAATATGCTCCGGTGTGGCCGTCTAAAATTTTTGTGCTCAAGAGACCAAATGATTAGTCTTATCAGTCGTGAATATGAGAATTATTTACTATGGAGTGCTTTCACAATCCTGTATTTTCTTACGAGTGAACATCATGAGGTTGAAATTTACTATATTTCGGCTTTACAAATATTTCTGGATATCTTTGTAATCTCTCTCCTCCACTGTCTTATTTCTCTAGTGATAAAGTTAACGATGCCGATGATAATGATGAGTCATAGATTGGGATCTTAAAGACGCCGCAGCTAGATTACAGAGGGAGAGAAGAAAGACGATCACAGCTTATGAGAAACTGTGCTGACTACATCATGACCAGTAATTGGGTTTCATTGCTCGCTGATCTAGTCGAAGTTGGACAGATTAAAGAGAAGACGTCTATTTCAGTTTTATCATTTGCAAATTTAGTGTAATTGCAGATCTGAACGTGCACAAATATAACTAAGAATATATATATATATATATATATATATATATATATATATATATATATATATATATATATATATATATACATATATATATATATGCGTGTGTATATACACATATATATACACACTAAAGAGATAGTGATAAAAATTGCAGAGAATTCTATACAATGATTTACAATGGTGATGTAAGAAATTAACTTTGCCAGTACCACAAGTGACGGTAGGAGAATTACGAATTGAAAAAAAAAAAAAGAGACAAAACACAAGAAGATCGCCTAACAATTGTTTTTATAGTAATTGGAGGAGATTTTGTAGTAATAAAGCTCGGTGAACTTTACGCAAAATGTTTGCAAAAAATGTTCTTTACATACTGTACAGCTTGGAAACCTTTGTCACGATATTAATTGACAAAAATGGAGACACAAGAGACCTGAAAAATTACTGCACAATAAGTTTATTCTCGGTAATATATAAAATATTTACAAACATCATATTAGGCCAACCAAGAAAGCAGGCAGGGTTTAGAAGCGGTTATTCAACAACTGACCATATGAATGTAATTAACAAGGTAATGGGAAAATAGATAGTCTAGCAAACCACTATGAGAAAGCTTTTAATTCTGGCAAAACTTCGGCAGTAATTAAAACCCTTTAAAGGCAAGGATTAGAAACACAGAAGTACAGCAGTCTTAAAACTACATGAAGATGTGAGAAAATTCCAATTGAGAAAGAAGTTATACAAGGAGACTCCATCTCTCCTAAATTGTTCACAGTATGAATAGAAGTTTTTAAGAATTTAGTTTGGGAAAATGTAGGAATCAACATTAATGAGACATATCTTTACAACTAAAGAATTACAGATCCCATTGTTCTATTTTGTGAATCATGGGACGAATTGCAAAAGATGAAATAAGAAAAAAACTATAGATGTAGGACTTTAACTGAATATGAGTAACACTAAGATAATGTTTAATGAAAAGGCAGAGACAACGAATAAGGGCTATGAACGAACCTTTGGAGATTGTTAATGAATATGTGTACTTAAAATCGACACTATGTGTTTCCCCAGGATAGGGGGCCGAAATTAAAAGGATAGCATGGAATGGAGAGCTTTTGGTAAATGAAATGAGATTTTGAAATGTAAAATGCCACTTTCTCCTAAAAACTAATTGGAAAGAATAATGATGGGATTAACACCAGGAGACAGAAAGAGAGCAACATAGATACAAGAGCAAATTAGAGTATTATTATTATTTATTTATTTATTATTATTATTATTATTACTTGACAAGCTACAACCCTAGTTGGAAAAGCAGGATGCTATACGCCCACGGGCCCCAACAGGGAAAATAGCCCAGTTAGGAAATGTAACAAGGAAAAATTATATATTTTAAGAACAATAACAACATTTAAAAGAAATAATTCCTATATAAACTATAAAAACTCTATCGAAACAAGAGTAAGAGAAATAAGATAGAGTAGTGTGCCCGAGTGTACCTTCAAGCAAGAGAACTATAACCCAAGACAGTGGAAGACCATGTTACAGAGGCTATGGCACTATCCAAGACTAGAGAACAATGTTTTCATTTTTTAGTGTCCTTCTCTTAGAAGAGCTGCTTACCATAGATGAAGAGTTTCTCCTACCCTTACCAAGAGGAAAGTAGCCACTGAA
>NC_090728.1:95419690-95437190 GCF_036898095.1 Palaemon carinicauda
TTAATTTGCGAAGCTCCTCTTTGGCAACCTTCTTCAGTTTTTTATTTAGTGACTGGAGGAGCAGTCACTGTTATGGTACTTGTTTCACATTGCTTATGATCCTATTTGCATACTTTGAACCTTTCTTTGGCACAAAAACATTCTTTGATTGACAACCTGATTGTATACAGAAAACGATATTATATTGCTTTTGACCATTCAGTAGTTAACTTTATTCCTTCTATATAATGTCATTTCTGGTGTTCCAGTTGTGAAAGGCTTCCTCGAGATATTTGATCCGCGGTTGCTTGGTATTTTTACGTGTATGGTCCCAAGGTACGGACAACCTATCACGCGTGTAAGGTACTTGGAGCTTGGTATAATGTTTACTCGAATGGCACTTTCGTGATAATTTTTATTTATTTTAGGATAAGTGGGTTTGGATTAATGTTACATAGTGATAGCTCGGTTCTTTCCCAAGGCGGCTTGTAAGTATGGCTAAGTATGAAAGAAAATAAGAGGATTGGTATAGACGTTTAGAAATTTCCAGGCATCATATAATAATTCAGGATAGCACACTATTCGACCATTTGCTCCCAGGAATACAAGAAATTGACTGAAATTTCCAGTTATGTTGACTTCTTATTTCCAGGATAATAGACTAACTTTTTAAACAGATTTATGTATAGCATAAACCATATGGCCTTTCTTTACATACTTGCGACTCATAAGTTTAGGGAATGCCTTAAATTTCATTCACACTTTTTATTTATCCATAAGCACATGGAATAAGTGTTGATGGCTTTTTTTCTTGAGCCCAAAATAATTTGATGTTCAACAGTGTAGTTTTCTTGAACGTTTGTAGCCCTTAGTTTTTATTATGATAAACATTATTGCAAATGATATAACTTCTACGCTCCTCCCCTTTTATTACGGGAAATGACACTAATAGAGATTTGGTAAAGATTAACAAGTGATGTACATAGTGAAGTGCGAGGCTAAACAACAGTAAAATATCTATTTTTTTTCTCTCATTTTATAACTAGATCTTGTAATTTTCACCGACTCCGTTATTCGTTGGGCATAATTGTCATGAATATTTTACTCACTACTAGGCATTACTCTGAACCTGTTTTTCATGTATTCCTTACATGTAAAACTACTATGGCTTCTTGTGCCGTTAAGTGCCTTGTGTTTCATCTTGTAGGCAAGATTGCTGGAAGTTTTCTTTACCTTTTATTAGGTATTAACGAAAGGTCATCTTTTTGGCCATGTAGCATATATATTTTCAAGTTTTTATAGTTTATTTTTGAAAGATTTATTTTAATGTTGTTACTGTTCTTCAAAAGTTTTATTTATTTTCTCATTTCCTTTCCTCTCTGGGCTATTTTCCCTGTTGGAGTTCTTGGGCTTGCAACATTTTGCTTTTCCAACTAGGGTTGTAGCTTAGCAAGTAATAATAATAATAATAATAATAATAATAATAAAATATCCGTTATATATATGGCGGCGGCGTATTTATAGTTGAGGGAGTTTGATCACCAATTTCCACTTTGTGTCGAAGTATTGTAGAGGGGTGTACATTTTCTGACAATAGGTTCTTCACGCTTGTAATGCAAAACGGTGTAACAGCATTTAGTATCTGCGTCGTTGACATGGAAGCTTTTTCATTATGCCGCTTCTCTACATCGTCGTCCACCATTCCCTAAGTATGTAATTTTTTTTTTTGCTAACTGGAAGTAATCAAAATTTTTAAGCTTTTGCATTATGAAAAGATGCTCACGTAGTAGGTAACATTAGCATGGAGAGAGAGGGTGCTAATATGTTCAGTTTTAAATGAAATACAGTATATGAAGACTGGTCATCTACGATATTCGTAGATGACTAGTCTTCATATACTGACTACTTCTTCTTCTTCTTCTTCTTCTTCTTCTTCTTCTTCTTCTTCTTCTTCTTCTTCTTCTTCTTTTCAAAAGTGGGAAAAGATGCAGAAAAAGAAGAAGACAGTATATGAAGACTAGTCATCTACGATATTCGTGGGGACAACAGATATGTGAAAACCATTAAGTTTGATATAAATATTTCAGCGCAAGAAATTTTAATGACTTAATTCATTTCGTGTACTACATTTTTGGTCAGTTAATCGTCATGCAACGGTACGCAGATTTCATTATGAATTTTCTTTGATTGTTTCTTTTTACGAATAAGGTAAATATTAATTTAATATTATTTAAGCTTTATTATTCATGACTATTAGCATGCAGTGTAAAGCAGCTCATATATATATATATATATATATATATATATATATATATATATATATATATATATATATATATATATCTGAGTGGGGATACCTTACCCGGGTGAAGGGGCTTGTGTATTACCATGATCAGTAAAGCTGTACTAGTCAGGGCTTCCCATACTAGATTGATTTACTGTGAGTGATCACGCAAAAGTCTCCCACCATCACCAATCCGCAGTTGGCCAACGTGGTGATGAAAACTGGCCAAGCCCCAGACATGAATATGGAGATGTCTGAGGCCTTTGTTCTGCCGTGGACTAGGAATGACGGCATTTGTTTATATATATATATATATATTTATATATATATATATATATATATTTATATATATATATATATATATATATATATATATATATATATATATATATATATATATATATGTGTGTGTGTGTGTGTGTGTGTGTATTCTGTATGTGTGTGTTTGTGTGGATGTGAATTATTCATTTATAACAAGTCGTTTCTTCTCTGTAGGAATTGTGAAATTTTCTCTTTTGTTGCGCAAACCTAGAGCCTTGTTTTAATCCGAGGAATAACCTCTTGGACATTATAGCCGGAGATTAGATTTGTATGATAATTCACGCAATTCGCATCGCGTCGGAAAGTCTTTGCAGCAAAAAGGCTACGTTCATAAATGCTGTATAATCCAGTAATAGAGTTTAATATCAAGTTTCCAAGGTGACATGATTGTCAGGAAAATAAGCGACAGTAATGCGAATAAACTCACGCTTCTAGTAGTAATATGTTTAGAGTAAATATAAGTTTACAATAGTTACTGAAGCATTAACGAGCACTGGATGTTAAGGGATAGATAAAGATATTTTAAAATGTCCCGTTAATGATTTCGGATTTTTCCAGCTGAGCAATTTTTAAAGATGAAATAGGTCGTACTATCAAAATGGAATACAGATTCTATTGCACTATTATTTATAGTGCTTACAGTATTAAGTGTGTATTAAACATAATTGAATTTGAATAGTTCATACTTCCAGTGATATTTTTTAAGGCTGACATGAATGAATTATGTTAATATCTTTATTTTTCTTGTTTACAGGTAAGCGTTTTTCAAGAGCACTACGATATCACCGAAGGGAGGTAATGTATACAGATTAAAACTGGCAACAATGAGAACAGAATATTGTTCTCTCTCTCTCTCTCTCTCTCTCTCTCTCTCTCTCTCTCTCTCTCTCTCTCTCTCTCTCTCTCTCTCTCAGCAGCATTAGAATGCCTCTTTCTCTGAAGTGTTTTCCGACTTCCCTAATTTCTTTCTTTAATAGCAGGTGTTCCATTAAGAAAGACTATTGATATGTTGAGGGTAGGTAGAATGTAATATTTGTGCTCCATGAACATACACACACCTAATATATATATATATATATATATATATATATATATATATATATATATATATATATATATATATATAAATATATATATATAATAAAGATTATTATTATTATATATATATATATATATATATATATATATATATATTTATATATATATATATATATATATATATATATATATATTATATATTTTATAGAATGTGATGATTTTGCTCTCTTGTATCATTTTTATATATATGCTCGTCATATTCGGTTGGTGTGGTTAGGTCAAGGACATGTTCACTTTAAGATATATAACTCACGAGTCATTAGTCTGACTCTCTTAGAGTCTAGACCCATCGAGTCTCACGAACACGCGCAAGCGCACTCACGGTTACGCATAATCATTTTTGGAGCGCAGGCCCCACTATAGTCTGGAAGCCGTTGACTCTTAAGTAATCTATAATTTCTTATTCATGTGCTCAGTGTATCTTTAATAAGACTAAAATAGAAGTTCGAGTAAGAGAATGGCTTCTATGCCGGCTATCTTTTTATTCATTCCTTCTTCGTCTTACGATGCTTTTATTGTTACGCATTTTTCTTTTCTTTTTCTATAGAAAATTCTGGTTTCTTTTATTTTTTGTTTTTATATATATTCATCGTATGTGATCGAGTGAACGGTGGATGATGGTATTAGTTATTGTTTTATAAATTTGCTAACAGATTTTCATCTTGTACCCTGTGACACCACAAGCATTTATTTTTCAATTTTGGTTTGTCACTTATATATATTTATTTTAGTTCTTACATATTTTAAGATAATTATCTACTGTTTTTAGAACCGACAATATACTCTTTCCCTTGAATTCAAATTTATGTCTCTTTAATGTATGTAGTGCTTTAATTTCATATGATAGGTGAGTTACTAGAAAAAAAAAACTTGATTATGATTTACTTGAAATTTTTCTTGATAAAAAGTATCACAGCAAGATTTGTTGTGGAAGATTATCATGTAGTTAAGCTGTATAAAGCTTTAAAGGTCTCCCATTCCTCTTTATAATTATAATTGATATATAATGAGGAAAAGGACAAACATTCTTTTTAATCTTTCATTTTGTTCAAAACATGAATTAATTAACATCTACAACTAAATAACTTAATGGCAATGGTAATGAATGAATTAATCATCTTTCCCACCGTTAACCTACCATTAAGGAGTCGGTTGCCTAATGCGGCTCTCCAATGTTTTCTATCAAAGGCATCATCTTCCACCAAACCTCTTTTCTCCTTATCATCCTTCATCTTTTATCGTCGTATAATTCTCTGCCTCCCTCTCGATCTCCTCCCTCCTTAACATGCTCAGACACTCTCATCCCCGATGTAATCTTGACTATGTCTACTATTCTTATTATATATATATATATATATATATATATATATATATATATATATATACAAAAAAATACTTATTTGATTTGCAAAACACATATGGTGATAAGGAAGGATCATTTTTGTCTCCGACAATTCAAGTGTCATTTTTTAAAAATAAATTTCATAATTTTCCAATCTTTCAAGCAATGATATTCCCATAATCCACGTCAGCATTCTAATCTCTGTTCTCTCAAGCTTTAAAGGATTAAAGGCCGCTCATGAATGGCAGAGACAAGTGACATTGCCCTAGCAAGCTAGGACCAGGGAGAGCCAGGTAGGACTCAAGAAACTAACAAGTTTTAACGGGACCCGAACCTCAGTCTGGCCATCACCAGGGTGGGACGTTGCAAATAGGTCACCACAACTCTTTGCTTGCTCTTTTCTCCGTAGAGCCCAGTTATTACTGTGCTATAGATTTTAACTACTTGTATGATTGACACTTTCTTATCACATGTATTCCTGCATACCATTCCCGCTACCTCCCTTCACATCCCACGGGCTGATATTATCCTATCCTCATCTTCAGCTTCACATCCTACCTCCGAACTAATAGTAGATCCCAAGTATCTAAATTGTTCCCCCTGATTACATAACCAAACCTCTACTTTCATGCATGGCTATCCTGTCCCTACCTTCATTACTGCTCACCTCACTCTTATTCAAATTAACCCTCAAGTGTCACCGCTCTCCAAAGACTTTTGCCACTTGACAACCCTTCTCTGGTAATTCTTCCGCATTTTCAGTGGTAATCACCAAATGATCTGCAAAAAGCAACTCCCACAACTCTTCATTTCTCATCTCTTCACTAACACATCCATGATGAGCCCAAATGAAAACGGGCTTAATGCTGATAACCCTAAATACGTCTCTGGCCTGGTGTAATCCAACACTAACTTAGAGGATTTTTGTTTCCCCAACTGTTGTTATTACTTTTGTCCTTGTTCTTTGGACATCATCTCAACCATTCTTACCAACTTCTCCTCTTCTTCAAGCACCAAAGCATTATTTCTCTTAAGATTCTATCATAAGCCTTCTCTAGATCTACAAAAGCACATAAAATCTGGTTTCCAGTAGTTACCTTACTTTTTGAAATGTCATTCCCAGTTCATCTCCCCCTCATGAATCCGTATTGCGTTTTCTTAATCTTTACAATCTCAATCTTTCATCTATTACTCTCTTGAAAACTTTCAAACCATGGTCTATTAGTTTATTTCCCTTGTAGTTACTACATTCCATGACATCACCTTTCTACTTAAACCTATATAGCATTAGACTGTCGTCTTAAGCTTAATGCATTATTTCCTCTTCCCATATCGCTCCTAATAAATCCAGCATTAGAAGTGACGATGGTGAATATATATTAGAAATAGCACAGTGTTTTGAATTAGCACGTATGAATACGTGATTTAAAAGTTGAATAAGCGCTTGATAACTTATGAAAGTGGACGATTGGGAAGCCAAATAGATTACATCATGGTTAGAGGAGTTGGCAAAAACAATGTGATAACCTGTAAACAATATAGACTGGTAGTGATGGACTTTAAAATAAGAGGTAGAAAACACAAGGGAAAGAGGAGATCTAGAATTAAGTTTTAGGACTTTAAAAAGAGGAAAGAGTGAGTAATTTAGGATGATTGTGAGAGAAAGACGACTGGAAAGGTTGAACCTACAGAATGGACAGGGCAACATAGCGGAAAATAACTGGCTTGGTATGAATGAGATATGTATAGAGGTAACAGAGGAATTTGTGGTAGATTGTGAATTCCGAATTTACCTACAGGATACCCCCTCTCACCAGGGTATGATTACTAGACCCCTGTCACTCAGCGTGAGATTATATATATATATATATATATATATATATATATATATATATATATATATATATATATATATATATATATATGTGTGTGTGTGTGTGTGTGTGTGTGTGTGTGTGTGTGTGTGTGTGTGTGTTTCTGATTGTGTGTGTGTGTTTCTGATTGTGTATATATACAGACACGTTTTTACACACTGAAATATAAGATATTTACAACAATGAAAAATGTTATCGAGATGTTCTCTTTCTTTTGATAAAGGCAGAATGCAGTAGATTGTTAGTGACTGTTTACGTACACCGAACATTTCCATGAAATAAACGTTGCTAGTTCTTTTTATCTGCCTTATAAACCCGAGTTTTTTTATATATATGCCTCATTAAGAAAACAATGTAAATTCTATGTAACAAGGCGTCTGTTAGCATGTTGATGGATAATTAATCACAACTTATCTTGTTCTCCTTCCAAAGAAGTTTTCCGGCTCTGTTTAATGTTTTGTGCAACCCTCTGCCCTTTTGGTAAATAATGTTCTTCAACCCCTCTCCTGTTGCACTCTCTTCCACGGTGATAATAATGCTCTTGACAGAATATCCTTTCTCTCAACCTTCGAACGCCGTGTGTGCCTTCTGTCCAGGGTTTGGAAATCTGTACGAGCTTTAAAGTCGAAAGCGGATTAGTGGCAGATTTTGCGTTTATTTTTCCTTTCCATTTATATGTCCATGGTGAAGTTTCTGTAGAGGTATATACTGTATAGTACATGTACAGTTATTTACACGTTTCTGATACATACTTGTAAAGAGAGCGAACAAGAATACCATAAAATATCTATTTGACGGTTTCCCTTTTTCATAAGGGAAGAATGCAGTAATACGAGATAATTTGTCGATTTGGGTGTAAACAAACTTGGATCTTCACAGAGTTACGTAGTGGATGATTTTACAAGTTTAGAATGAAATGAATACTAAAGAGGGCTGACTCTCAAAATTTCCATTTCATAATAACAGCATGATTGTACATCGTGCGCCAGACACTCTTCTATTTGAGGATATATCGGAGTCTTATGAATTAGAATGACTGAAAGTAACAAGGTCATTCATAGCACGTAGAAACGAGTGTAGGTTTATGTAAAGTTTTTAATAAGATGCAAATCTTTTCACTAGCCTGTAAAACGTATTTTGGTATGATACAAACGTAATCTCTGTTTTCGTAATATGCTTATCTCAATTTGAAAAATAATTTTGTAAAGAATGAAACAATTTTCACCCGTGCACTTTTGATAGAAATAAAGATTCAGAAGAATAGTATAACAGTACATGGATAGATGAAGGTAAACTTCTTGTAGGCGTACCTGGTTTGTTAGGCCATAGAGATGCTGTCACGTTCTGCAGAAATAGGCTCTAGATAAGGACGTAGGAAAGTGAGAGAATGAGCTACAGGGGAAAGTTGACAGCAATGACGGGAAGATTTCTAGAGGGGGGAGTCATCAGCATATGACTGACGGGAAAAGAACGGGAGTCTAGAAGTTCGTTAATGAAAAGGGGAATAGCGGAATTTAGAGAATGCTATATATATATATATATATATATATATATATATATATATATATATATGTATATACATTCATTATATATATAGCCTATGAATATATTTAAATATAAATAAACTATATATATATATATATATATATATATATATATATATGAATATATTTAAATATAAATAAACTATATATAAATATATATATATATATATATATATATATATATATATATATATATATATATATATATATATATACACACGACGAATGCCACCGTACGGGAAGTTTTCATCACCACGCTAGCCGGTACAGCTTGGTGATATTGGGAGATTTTCGTCTGATCGCTCAGCAAAGAACCTACAGTAGTGTGGGTGGCCCAAACTAGTACAGCTTTGCTGATCATGCCGATAAACAATCCCTTTCACCAAATTAAAGTATATATCGGTTCAGACTTCCTTTCCGAGCCATTATGTGACTTACTACGTTTTGATTACCATCTTCTATTAGCTAAGATAAATCCAGGCCGTGTCATTTTACTCAGAAAAATACTCTGTTTACCTGAGCAGGGAGTCGAGTGTGGCCGTTCGCAATTCAAGATGCATGTAGGCATATGGCTAGTAACTTCATTCTAGAAGTCTTGCTTAGAACTGGATGGTTGACATCCAAAACCATCACCTATGTTAATTGTAGATGTATGCCTATATATTCATATATATATATATATATATATATATATATATATATATATATATATATATATATATATATATATATATATATATACATATGTGTGTGTGTATATATATATACATATATGTATATATATATATATATATATATATATACATATGTGTGTGTATATATATATATATATATATATATATATATATATATATATATACATATATATATATACATATATAATATATATATATATATATATATATATATATATATATATATATATATATATATTTAGATATATATTATGGTCCCGTGTCTGGGCACCAAAATATATTATATTATATATTACGGCTGGTAAGTTACACAACTTCCTGAGTTCCAAACTCACCTATTTGTTTTTTTCATAAATCTGTTACACTTGAATAAAAATTAAAACCCGAGTTCTTAGGAAATTATATAACTCCCAGACGACAATATATAAAAACACTGAATATCTCTTAAGTACACTCAAAACAAAACTGGCTAATTATTATTAAGAACTATTCAAAACAATCTCCTACTTCGATTCTTTAATAGGGATACGAGAGATTCCTGTGATCGAAATAATACACTCTTTACAAAAATAAATATATTCTATAAAAAATTACAACACTTTGAAAGAATTTACATCAAGAATAAATTACTAGAAATATTAAGTCTGAACAAAACTTAGATTACGGCAAGAAAATGTTACACTCTGAAAATTATATAATCACTTGTCTCGAAATATTAAATCTGAATAAAACCTTAGACTAAGACAAAATAAATTATTACACTCTGAAAATATTTAGTCTTGATAATTAATGAACATAGTTAACCTTTAACACACTAAGGATCAAACTCTTGAAGAAATTACATAAAGGAACGGATACATTTTTACGTAACACAAAGTTTAACCAGATAGCAATTCTTCAAGTACACTCCATGTATCCTACTTACACAGGGCCAGCTACAAAATCTCCAAGATAATTTTTTTATGAAATTCTCACTCAGTTTACAAAAACTCGTCACACCAAAACTTTGATGTTTCACAATCACTGAACACTTAGAAAATACACTGATCTTGTACAAGAGGTATGTGTAAAAGAGAGAGAGAGAGAGAGAGAGAGAGAGAGAGAGAGAGAGAGAGAGAGAGAGAGAGAGAGAGAGAGAGAGAGAGAGAGTGGGTCGATGGCTTATGACTTAGGGCTGGAATTCTCTGCCTGTTGCTATGCATTCCTTGGGGGTGCATATGTATTGACCAAGATATTCTAGATTCTTCTATGTCAGAAGTCTAAAAGCTTGGGGGCTGGCTATAGTGATGGCAGAGTTAGCAACTATTATGTATCGAACAGGAGAGACTAATCTCTCTTGCAAGGCAACCCTCTCTCAGCAGCTCCACCCACCCCCGTTCTCTGAAAAAAAATAACCTTAACGATGGGGTTTTCATGAACCTTCCAAAACACATAGCAAATATAAGAATTGGGTATTCTCTCATAAACAAGTTGCAGTATCTCATGAAAACATAAAGAATTACATAAGCCCTCGTTCCTACCTCGTAGGGTTCTTACTGCATACTTAATCGAGATTATGTAAGAATTTGTAGCAAAATACGTGAAATTAAAAGTTCATTCTTAAAGATAACATAAACTTGCATATATTGACAAAAATGAAGAATACAATAAAATAAACGACGAAAGTCTTACGTAATTTACATACAAAACTTAAAACTACTAGAGAGGAACTCACTTTATGAGCTGGCTGTACACCTCTTAAATACACAAATGAAATATATGAATAAAATACTTACTCTACACTCGACCAGCTTCGTAAGACTCCTCTCTCTCTCTCTCTCTCTCTCTCTCTCTCTCTCTCTCTCTCTCTCTCTCTCTCTCTCTCTCTCTCTCTCTATATATATATATATATATATATATATATATATATATATATATATATATATATATATATATATATATATCAACAAAACACGTTTGGATTATAGGCAAGATAGGTTAATGAGTGTTCGTTTTAGGATGGATGGAATGTTTGTAAGCTTTCTCTCAATAGACGCCGCTTGTTTTGTTCCTCTCCTGCCTATGGCTTCCGCCTTGGCATTTATGTATTACTCCCTCGACCGTCCTCTAACCGGTCTTCGCCAGGCTCCCTCTTAACCGTGTGAACGGATGATCCTTTTTCAGGTGATTATTTAACTTTAATTCCTTGGCTTTGCTCGCTGTCGTTTTTCCGCCTTTAATTTTTATCAGTGTTTGTATGTTATGTGCGTTCGTCTTGAGGCTACGTTGCTGTCGTAACAGTATCACGAAAGTGGTTTCTCTCTCTCTCTCTCTCTCACACACACACACACACACAACACACACACAGAAACTGAATTACCGAAAGATAATGGAAGCTCACTCCACTGAGACCCTGGTTATGCAAAGTGAACGACTTTTCTTTCAAAGAAGTTAGCTTCTGAGATGTGCCAGTAATTTTGATTGTGTCCGTTTGAGAAAACCTAAGTTTAAATCTGGGGTCTTTAGTTATCCATTGTTGTTTAAGCTTTGTAGTTGTTACATTGCAATTACTTTGGCCGGCTAGCTGGTAAAATTACGAGGAAAAGGAATTTTGATGATGGAATGCATTGCAGGAATTGGTTGCGTGAGAGCTGTAAGTAATCAGATGAATGATGTGATTGGCGGTTGAATATAAAGCCACGTGATGGTTTGTATTATTTTGATGGCGTGCAGCTGGTATTTGGTAAGGTTGGTGAGGATAATTAGGAGGGGCCAAGAACCACCGTGCAAACAAAATTTGAGTAAACTGAGGCATTCCCTGTTCTTCGCCATTATAGACCCTGTAATCAAAATTAAGGTCCAAGGAAGAAATGTGG
Source organism: Palaemon carinicauda (assembly GCF_036898095.1). Lineage (NCBI taxonomy): Eukaryota > Metazoa > Arthropoda > Malacostraca > Decapoda > Palaemonidae > Palaemon > Palaemon carinicauda. Next base: position 95,431,683 of record NC_090728.1, read on the forward strand.
GAAATGCAATTTGCTTAGGATTTAGTAATTATAGCGGACAGAAGAAGAACGGCAAGAATGGTTTTTAACAAGCAATGAAAGGAACCGTAGAGAGAAAACGATACAAGGTGAACATTTGAAAGACAGAGCTAATGATTATGAGTAATGATAAAGGGAAGAAGTAAATGTTCAAGTGAAAGATAATACAGTGCTAAAACAGAAAAAGGAGTTTAACTACTTGGAATCAATGCTAATAGAGGAGGGAGGCAATGAGAAATCAGTGAGACAGATACCGAAAGAAGCATGGTGGAAATGAAGACGAATAACTAACGTGGTTCTAGTCAAGAAAGTCCATGAATCAAAATGCAGATCCACTATCTGTCTAACCTCAACTTTTTTTTGTACCCTTAAAGCCTATACCCGGTATATATATATATATATATATATATATATATATATATATATATATATATATATATATATATATATATATATATATATATATATATACATATATATATATATATATACTGTATACACGCACACACAGACACGTGGCATACCACCATCCGCAATACCTAGATATCTTAGGTCTTCATCATTTGGAGATAAGGGATTTATTTTGTCACAGTTCTATTAGTGAAAGCATTTCATAATCGTAGTATTTTCAAGAGTCTCTCCATTTATTAATGAAATCAGCGCTTGATAGATTCATAGGTATTTTTTTCTAGATTTTCTTAGTAATGTTGTTTTGCTAAAGCATATTCTAGTGAAATATGAGGATAAGATTTGTAACCACGAATTGAAAAAAAAAAAAATTCAGTTGAGGAGGCTGGAAAATGAAGTTGTAAATTTTCAAAATGGCTTTTTTTCGGGTAAATATTATATTGTTTATTTGAACTGCCGTAGGTTATGGGTGCTCCTAGTGTTGATTTCTTAAAAAACGGAATCTGCAAGCCATTATAGATTTGTATCTCTTATCTTTTTCGTTAGACATCAGGACTTGTAAGTCGGTTTTTATATTAATTTTGCTGTAGGCTATTTTAAAATTTTCATTGATAGATTACAGTTATAGTTACTTTTTGAAAATTGTTTTGTAAACTACCATACAATTATAGATAAACTACAATTAGGAAAGTAATTATAGTGATATGGAAGAAGCCAAATGATTATTTGCAGTTTTAGTTCTCCACGTGTCCCATCCATCTTTCATTCTCTTATCCATTCCTTCATTGGTTCGCTTTCCCCGTGGTACACCACACAATGTGCGTGTTCAGAACCAAGGAAGTTCCTTGTTCAGAAGACAGCTGATCTCGCCTGGTGCCCAGGTAGGCATTGTCGTGCCTGTGTTGGGTGACTAATTAGGATGGGGAGTCTGCCGTAGAAAAAGGTTGAGGGTTTGAGTGCCCAGTGGTGGAGTTCAGGGATGAGACCTTTTCAAATGGAGAGGGAAGACCCTCTTGTCATTTTCGTTTGGGGCCACGAAGGAATGCTTTTATCCAACAGAGATTCCAGCGTAATGCCATATTGAGTTCAGGAATGCAAAGCGTCGTTGTTGTTGTTGTTGTTGAGATGCTCATGCGGTTCAAGGTTCCATTAATGCTGACATCTCATCTTACACATTCTCTTCTGCCTACGCCGGCCGGGTCTGTAATACTTGTGTATGGAGGCCAAGGAATCTTTGAATTTCGTAGAAACATTATAGATTTCATTCAATTAACTAAAATAATTGTGACTGGGCAGAAGGACATGAAGGTTGAATACGTGTGAAGTTATCCGGAAGATTATTCTATCTCAATTCAAGTGATATTATAAAGATTCTCTCTCCCATTTGCTTCGTTAGCATCTCTCTCATTTGTTTCATGCTAACATCTGGTTGAAGAAATTCAGTTTGTCCCATATTTTAATCCTTATTATTTCATAATATCGGCGCTCTGAGAATAACTGTTTTATCTCTATTCTTCGCACTCTATTTCAAGAGATTTTCATTCTGAAAAAAAAAAACAAAGTACTTTCTTTGCTTATATTAATCACTAGATTAAACTTCTTCTTTTTCATGAAACTTTATCCATTTTAATAGTGAAAACAAAGTGGTATTAGTAGTTCAGTTGCTTACTTAAAAATAATGAGTACTTTGCATATAAAAATTAATAAATAGGATGTATTTTTAACGTATATACATGGACCCTAATATACATTTTACTATTTGCGCATGTGCACGTTTATATATACACACACACACACACTATATATATGCATATATATATATATATATATATATATATATATATATATATATATATATATATATATATATATATATATATATATATATATATATATATATATATATATATATATATATATGTATATGTATAAGATGTGTATTGGTATTTTTATAGGAAACATTGGAAGATATGGTATATTCTTTCCTCTGGAGCTTGTGTACGTATTTTTTTTTCTTTTGACCATTTGCCAGCTTAACTTAAAGCGAGTGAAGCAACGTTGTCAGTAATGAGCATATATCGAAGTTAGAAGAACACCGACTATGGCCGAGCACCTCGCAAATCATTAGTAATGAAACCACGGTTTTAAGAATATTGTTTAATGATGCTCACTCGGTGTCAAGTAGATTTATGATATATCCATGTGGAAACTGTTATCGCCAATAGTATCATGTGTACCAATATCATAAGCGTCAATATTAAATAGGCATAATTTAATCAGAAAAAAATATATATATAATATTGCAAATGATAACATGAATTTGAATCATGGTGACGATCAGAGGAAACCAAAAAGATTAAAAAAAAAAAAAATGCCACTTTTGATTACCAAAATTTAAATGAGTTTAGAATCGTAAAATTATCATAAGTCACGTGGAGGCAAATATATGTACTTGTGTTAGTGTCTATACGCTCTCTTCAAGTATGCGAATAGCCATTTTCGCAACCCTTTTCCTATTTTCCATCACGTTTGCTAGTAGCGTCTATTGGAAAAAAAGAGAGTCGCACCAATACGAGATGGGAGCTGTGCAGCGCTTTTACTTTTTTGATGGTGAAAAACTATAGCATTTTCTCCACTGCCAATCTAAGTCTAGAGTTCACAGTCAAATGGTCTCTCACCTGGCGAAATAAGGAAGCGCGGTTGGTGAAACACAGAGAAATTGTAGTAACAGCTTCATTCTTTTCATGCTTTTTTTAGTTGTACCGGTTATAACTTTTGCATTATTTGTACTAATACTGTAACGTGGACTAATTAAAAGGGTTCTATGCATATGCATTTTAGTATGATGTGTTTGTAGGCAATGGAATCTTCTAGAACTGGACCGTGATAATTAACTGGGAACCTTAATTTCTTGGGCCTGGGTTCGATTCCCTGGCCGACCAGAAGCTATTATCATAAAGTAGATTCCCCCTTGGATCTCTGATCCTGAGGTAGAGAGAATCCGATATTAAGAGGTATTTATGGCTTTTAAATATGCGGTATATATATATATATATATATATATATATATATATATATATATATATATATATATATATATATATATGTATATATGCGCTTTACTGTCACAAGGATCACGTGACTTGGTATATGCAAAAGCCAGTAGGAAATAATAAAAAGCTTTAGTACCAAGTGCTTTCGTGCATTTTTAATACACTTCTTCAGGGTACAATAAAAAGTGAGAAAGCGCTTGGTACTATAGCCTTTATTATTTCCTACTGGCTTTTGCGTATATATATATATATATATATATATATATATATATATATATATATATATATATATATATATATATACATATATATATATATATATATATATATATATATATATATATATATATATATATATATATATTAAGTTCTTTAAGTAATGTTAACAAAGTTTTATAACTATATTTATATTTATTTCCATGGGATGCATCCAGTAAAAGTGAATAATGTTGAGACATTTTAGATAAATAGCCGTTTGTGTGTTATAAGACGCAATTAGTCTTGTATCAGTTTAAAGTCTTTGCGGAAGTTTCACTATTTAGTGGAGGTATTTATTTAATTTATTTATTTGACAACATTATGTTTAAAAATAGTAGCATTAAAGAAACCGAATGGATGAAAGCGAAAGGGCAGAGATGAGCTTATATTTATATGGAAATCAATATTTTCCAAATTGGACCTTTTTCTTTTTCTGTAAATGCTATCTAGCTGTAATATGAGCTTGTTGAACGTTCTTTATGTTTGAAAATAATCATGCGTGATCCGATTTATGGGAATGTACATTGGTTTCAAAATACACAGGTGCTTTTTTCTTTTCTTTTTCTGTGTACATATCTTCGAATATATTGTTAGGAAGCAATTACTGCTACGAAAGAGCCAAATCTCAGCTCGACGACTTTTGGTTTGTGAAATCAAATTTTTGGCCGCTATAGGAGATTTCAACATTGCTAATTATCATTAACATGTAGGTTAAAAACAGAGAGAGAGAGAGAGAGAGAGAGAGAGAGAGAGAGAGAGAGAGAGAGAGAGAGAGAGAGAGAGAATTTTAATCACCTAAATTAGGTTGTTGTAGTTTGTGATTAGCGGTGCGGTGCAAGAACAAGAACCGTAGTTTTTGTCTTCACGAAAATTTATAGAAATCTTTACTAATAGATAATATGGTTTTTGTGGTGGATTGATATGATTTATCCATAGTTTTCTGTAATATATATCTTAATTTAAAAAGAAAAGCCATTGATGAAATTGGTGAAAATTTTATGCCAATGTTAATTTAGTAAAAGGAGAACCCAAAGTTTTCCCTACAAAATGCTATTTAGTACTTTTGCTGTTGTTATTTTAGCACTTTATTATTAGTATTATTATTATTATTGTTATTTTTATTATTATTATTATTATTATTATTGTTATTTTTATTATTATTATTATTATTATTATTATTGTTGTTGTTTTTGTTGTTGTTGTTGTTATAGAAGTTAACTCCGCATGTTGTATTAAAGTTTAATGTTGTTCAATTATTATTATTATTATTTTTGATGAAAAGTTTGAAGGCTCTTGTTCAGTTCTGGGAGAGAAATTAAAGGGATTGTTAAAAGAATGGTTAACAATAAGAGATTTGTCATTTCCATGCATTAATTGGAGACTTGGCAAATATAACTTGAATTATGCGATGAGTAATTTTTATGTAGTTATGGCCATTAGAGAAATGATAATGATAAACATGGTAAGCGTAATCGTCATTATTATTATCACTATATTTATGTTTGCTCACATTGTAAGTAGACACTACCAGAGTAGTGAAGAAATTCTTTTAATTGTACTGATTCTGGCAGTACCCATGATCTGCTGACGGGTATAGTTTTTTTTTTAGTTAAAGTAAATAAGGCTTAAGGAAAAAAACCTTTTAGTTGAGGCTTTTAATTACAAGAGCTGCGAGAAAGCATTTGGACTTCATTTTCTCTTCGCAAAGCCCTTCTTCCTTCTCCTCCACATCTTTCTCAACCCCCCCCCCCCCACCTCCACACCTTTGCCG
>NC_090728.1:95442190-95452190 GCF_036898095.1 Palaemon carinicauda
TTTCCTACCATTAACCTCTGTGCAAATTGAAATGGGGTTTTTGATTTCTAGAATGTTCTTTGTTCCGATGTCAGTACTTGAAAATCTATGTTTGTATGTGCTGCTGTGGTTATGTATTATCGTAGCATATTGCTCCCGTTAACCAAAATGGCTCGTCTTAAACAACTTCAGCTTTGCACACACTTATTGATTTCGATAAATCTGAATTGAATCATTGTCCACCAAATTTTAGAGAAAAAAAAATGCCTGGTGAAAAATGTTATTACCCCGGAAGTCCCAATTTCAGAATAAAGTCAAAGGTTCTATTTATTGTTATTCTAATATATTTTCATTTAAGTTTGCTGCCTTCCATATACTTTTGCAATTGTTTTTATTTAATTATTATGATACTTAACTAACTTCCCTACCGTGAATATATTCTAAGAAACCTCACTTTCATGAAATGGAACACCAAACAATGACTACTTGAGCAGAGCGCTTTATTTCGTGCTAGATCCTTGGCAGTCAATCATCAATCAATCCTAGTAAGATTTTCCCAACGTCACCAATAATAAAAACTCATCATATTTTCTCTTAGTTTCCTACTTTTTAAAGTGCGTCTATTTAAAACGTCTATAATGAACTTAAATTATTAGAATAGTTAATAATTGGGTCAAAAACGTAGGATTTGGAATATCTTTGAATTATGTATATACTTATTATAAAACTATACTTAGGAGGATATTTCAAAGTCTGTGTATCTTATTTTATCCCATATCATTTTTAAAAATTAAGCTATCCTTGTAATTACAACATCGAATAAGAACAACAACAATTTACTAGTCAGTCTTTTATTGATATTAGCCTACTTAAGCTTGGATACTTGCCTTTCAAGGGGTTCTACATTTATGACGCCATCTTGATAATTTTGCTATTCTTCAAATACCTTGGTGAGGATGGACATCTCTTTTGGGGGATTTCTTGAACTTCTAACTGATTTAAACAGAAGTAGGGTTATATAAGCTTTACAATATCACAAATAACTTATAACAGTTACACCTATAAAAGGTATTTTGAATGTACATTTTTGTATTTCGAGTTTATTATTAACAGTTCTAATAGGAATTATTTATGTTTTAGTGTATTAGAACTCTTTCTTGCTTAGTTCTGATATTCCATTGCCTTTTACAGTTTAACAGAACCTACAGTATCAATATTTTTTTTTTTAACCCAAGATGTGATTTTTCGGAGATTAGGCAAAAAAGGGACTCCCTAGTTTGTTTTGACTGTTAAAATAGTTTTTGAATTTAGCTCATTGTAGCACTTTTTTTCTGCTTGATAATGCAATTTATGACGTTTTTTTGTTCATATACTTGTAATCTGCAGTGTTTAAACATGTTCTTTCATCGGCAGGTGTGTATGATTATGCTTTCTCTCTCTCTCTCTCTCTCTCTCTCTCTCTCTCTCTCTTCTCTCTCTCTCTCTCTCTCTCTCTCTCCACACATACATATGTATGTATTATAAACACTAGAGAAAAAAAGTGCATCTTTTTTTTTTAATTCATTTCTTTCGTCGTATTGGTGACTTCATCAAACTCACAATGAAAATAAGTATGTAAGGATACCATATTGATTTATACAGGAGAAGGGGATCCATTAAGTATCAATTTCTTGATGATTCCAGATAAGTTGGTTTTAAGAAAAGAAGATAAAAGTTGATTGCTGGAAAATAGATCAGGGCTTTAGTTTAAATTATGACCTTTGGTAAACAGTTAGGAATAATTCCACAATATTTCTTTGTGTAAGGATTCCACATTTTTTGGGGTAAAGTATTATTTTAGCGCGCGCGCTGGAGGAGAGAGAGAGAGAGAGAGAGAGAGAGAGAGAGAGAGAGAGAGAGAGAGAGATAGAGAGAGATTCTTGTACAAATCGTTCTGGGAATAAAACTTTATGGATATTCTCTTTCCTGTGATTAGGTTTTTTTCTTCTGGATGATGCCCAGCCATGTGGACGTTAAGGTTGTTAGTAGAATGGCCTGGAGACGTTTTCCCTTCCTTGATTGTTGTCTGGAGAGCCTGGTCGGAATTTCTAGTCATTTGTAGGTGGAAATAGATCGGCTCGGGGCTGCTGGGTTCCGTAGAGATGTAAGGTATTCACGGAAAGCGTTTCATTTTGTTATGCTCGATTGCTCCTATTTCTTACTGAGTCGAGGACCTCTTTGGGTTACCGGTATGTATTTTTGGGGCAATGGTGTTCATGTCGTTGTTTTTTATTTTGATAGTTGATTTAAATGTTATATGTAGAAAATAGTTAATTATTCATTCTTTATCGTGATTTATTAATAGTAACGTATTTTTCAGTGTTGGTTGATTGCTGATTAGATAACATTAACTAAGCCTGTGGTAACCTTTCAAGGATTTTATGATGCACAAAACTTTATATGCTCTGGTATGATTTGAATGATAGCTTTGGGAAATTCTTTCTTATGACATTGTAAACATCTTTTATCTTTTAGTAGCATAGAGTGTATTTTATATTCGACTTTAGTAGCAAATGCTTTACTTTCCTCGCAAAGGATTGAATTGTTTCACTCACTACCAACGCCAAAGCCTCGGCAGGGCCTTCTCGAGAGCAATGGGGTTCATTACTTCACTGTTGTATAAATGTGCGACTTGCAACGGGAGGACTGAGTCACTGCTGAGTCAGGCGTTCTTGATGAGTCAGTTGGAAAGCGGCACCAAATTGGCAGAAGGGTCGGGTGCCGGCCGCCAAACCGAGGCCACTGCCAGACGATCTGGAGTCCAGGAGACCAAGTTGATGGTCCTTGAAAGGATTACGTCATTGGGGGAGGAATGAGGGGAAGGAAACCATGTCATGGAGGAAATGGATGACAAAGGACCCATTGAGGATGTGTTTGGAGAAATTCGCGTATAAATGAACTTTTCATCGGAAAGAGCTTTTCGGAAGGGACAAGGAAAATATATCTGAAAAATGACATGCGTTTAACGCATTTCCTGGAAATACGGTCGAATTTAAAAGGGGGAAAAACAAACCAGTCCACCAACGTCTGGATCGTAAGATTATACTGGCCTGATAATGGCTGGATGGATTAGTAATTTCGAATAGGGTAACTGTGATAGTCATCCATAGGGTAAAGACTGAAAGTAATTAGATTTATTCTTTTTTATATTTATTAAATCCGCTGTTTCTTGTGAAACACATTTGCTTTCCACTTTCTAATGCCTTTATCTTGTTTTAAACAGCTTAGGAAGAGATTAGTGTTTAACCATCTATGTCGATTTTTTAGTAATTAATGTCGGACGGACTATAAGATGAACCTCATAAGTTTGTGACGAGTATAATTTATACGAAAGTAGAATTCTCTCTCTCTCTCTCTCTCTCTCTCTCTCTCTCTCTCTCTCTCTCTCTCTCTCTCTCTCTCTCTCTCTCTCTCTCTCTCATATATATATATATATATATATATATATAATATATATATATATGTGTGTGTGTGTGTGTGTGTGTGTGTGTAATGTAAATTTGCTCAGTAATCACATGGAACCCTTAATTTTATATAAGAACTTTTTCGAAAATTATCTTTATCGTTATTCATGTAGATAAGCTTCTCATGGATAGGGAAATCGTAGTTGCTGGATTGAAGATTTTGTATAGTTCTAGATAAAGGTTGAAGGGCTTGGTTGATAGTATTACAGCTGTATAAAGGAATAATTCTATTCTCATCTTCATATCCAGTTTTTTTTCCCCCAAGAATTCCGACTGATTTCTTCAAAAGTTACTGTCAATACTGTTACTGTTAGGGGAGTTGAGTTTTCACCCTTCTACTTCAATATGACCTGGATTCATTTGGGTTTGCGTGTCCCAGATTGTTGTTAATTACATTTGCTGTAGAGTTTTGGTGCACCAACACGTCTCTCCCCTCGATTTGTTCATGGAATGTAAGATTCTTCAGGGTTATACCCAGGGTTTTATTCAAATTCCGTCCTGGTATTTAATCTCGTATTAAAGACATTTTATATTTTTTATCGTATCGCATCAACACTGATGCAGATGAAATTATATGCACAGGTTTTTATAAGGTTTTCTATATGTGCACGATATTTTTCATAATATTATCTTTATTTGCACCCTTCTTTTTCTAAGGGGAACGTCCTTCAACAAAGCAAAGTAAACGCGTGCCTCCAAATCTAATTTGTTTCTATAACGTTCATTGAAACCCTAAGCACCTGGGGATCATTTAGGCTTTAGGCAAAAGGAAGGCTTTGTGTGAAGGCGTCGTAATCATTTCATTCGAAGTTCTCCTTTTCGTTGGATAAGTACTAAAGCGATTTCTCAGTATTGATCTTCTGGACGCATTTTGTCCTCGGACACAGGATGTCCTAATCTTTAAGGGAAGGGAGGGAGAAGGGGAGGTGTGAGCGGTTGAATTTCGTTGAGGGGAAGGGGGTTTGGGAGAGGGTTAGGGGTTAGTGTTATGTAAAGGACCCAACCTACTCAAGGATTCTGATCTCGCTTTCTCGTGATTTATATCCCCCTCATTACTGGAAGAAACTTTTTCTAATGATGCTCCGTCAGGTGAAGTTCTTGATAGTTTTGGCTGACAGGGGTCCAGTTGGAAGAGCCCGTTTCAAAAATAATGACCGGCTCACATCTGTGATTTTCTGGAAGGTTTAACCCAAACTCCTTGTCTTTCCTCCTCCTGCCCCCAGGCTCTCTCACCCGTTTCCTCTTTCCTACATACCATCATTTTCCCTTTTAGGATTTTCATTCTTAGGATGATCATTAAGATAGGAATAGGAATCGGAGGTCCAGGAAATAGAAAAGTAACGCATCTTTCTCTTATCCTAAAAGGAAAAGAAAAAAAAAATGGCAGCCTTGTTAGATCTAGTTTTCATGGTCCATGCCTCTTTTGAAGTCTATTTACCGCAACAGAAAGTAAAAGATGACTTGCGATTGCGTTGATAATCTGATTGTGTTGTGGGCGAGGAAAAACAATTTAGGAATGTTCCATTATTCTTCTCTTGCTTTGTGCTGTAAAAAAAAAAAAACTCTTCATACAGAATAATTTATGTTTTCTAATACCAAAGTATGTTTTCTTCTTAACTTTAGTTATGTGGCTGTGACGTTTTTCGTTTCAGATTTTCTAGATGTTTTTATTTGTCTATATAAGTTGAAGTTACTGGCTCACGTAGAGAGAGAGAGAGAGAGGAGAGAGAGAGAGAGAGAGAGAAGAGAGAGAGAGAGAGAGAGAGACTTTGGTGAATCTGTGGTTGATTGCATGTGATTGAAGTCCTTTATGCATTCCTTTTGAGGATTGATGGACGACACTCATGTTCCCTAAGCTTTGATCTTAGAGGACGGGTATGTTGTCGGGCAACTCACATACACACACACACGCGCGCACGCACACACACAGTCGGAGACAGATTGAAGCACTGGGGAGTTGAATAGGGAAGTTGATCATCATTACTGATATATCAGTATGAGGGTTTGTCGTGTTTGAAATCGTTCCACTAGTTTTATCAGCTGTAAAGGTTTACACTATTGATGTTTTCTAGTTTCAAATTGGAGTTTGATGTAAGGAAAAGCTTGTGATTATTTAGCTTTATTTAAGACATGTTTGCTTCCCTTTTCTTTTTCTTCATGGGACTATTGAGCATCTAGCAACATTCCTCCTTAAGATTTTGTAGGTAGATAGTTAGTTGAAGAATATCTCAATGACCTTGGAGGAGAAGGTGCAAAAATTATAAAGATTTACGTTATACATTAATCTCAGAGGAAATTATTAATTAAAACAAGTTACTGATATATATTTTTTTTTTATCACGAAAAATTAATAGAAATATAGGTATAGGTTTCGTGCATTTGGACAACCAATGAAATTAGTATATATGAGAAAAGAAAATATTATTTGATAAATAGGAAATAGCTTTCTTTCAGCTCTTCCTAGAACATGAGTCTGTCGGCGGTTGCATGTAAAATATAGGAGTAGATAATTAATTCTGTAGCAAATTGTTTCTCTTGAATACTCAACATTTGTCGGTTACTTTTGGAATTTCGAGCAGTCCTAATTTTATTTGAAATTTTCTTGATCGTTTATATCGTAACAGGCTCAGTTGTGAGTCTTACAGACTAACTCATTATACTGAGTTGGCTCTCTTTATCCGTTGCCACACTTAAAACAAACCGTAATTTTAATTGGGAATTCTCCGTAGAAAGACTGTTCTGAGCCTTATGTCAATAAAATACAGACGATCGTAATTTTACCTTACTTTGTTATTATCTTTTACATGTTGGTTACAGTAATATCACTCCTTAACGTCAATATATCTGTTTTTAAAAAATGTAAAAATCCCAATTTGCCACGCATTTTCCCTTTTTTTACGGCAAATTTTTAACAGTGCACTTGAAACGGACTCCTGTTGCCATTTCTTCAGGCATTTTATTTTTGGAATGGTGCTGGAAGTTTTATGGCCTAGCCCCCGCAGATTGTCACGGAAGCTAATGTGTCAATGATATTTGGTTTTCCATAGATACCACTTATTCAAGTACTGACTACACCTTATGCGTTTTTCCGAGTTGGCAAAAGAGTTTTTTTTTTTTTTTTTTACCCAACCCAGGCGGTTTTTTTTCTTTTTTACCCCGGTTTTATTGGTGAAAAAGCGGGTATATGGAGAGATTGTGGGTTGCTTATAATGTACTGGTTTCTTATATATTTACCATGAACTTACTGGTTCTTTACCTTTACCACCTAATTCCAGTAATATTTCTATGCCATCATTTTCATTTATATTTCAGCTATCTACTTATAATCCTTTACAAATTAAGATAATAATATCAAAATGAGTTGAACAGCCATGCAAGTCTCCTACTAAGTAAAAGATCCAGTTGAGTCCAGTTTATACCAATATTGCACTCCCCTATTTTAAGGGTTAAGTCAGATCAGGACCTGGTATATACTGTATGTAACTAAGCCTTCCTTAGCTTAGGCCTACTATGGAAAGTTTAGAAAACAGTAAAGAGAAACCACAAAGCTAAATGCCTAATGTACATGATAAAACTTATTGAGCTTAAAAAGCATTCCTTCGTTAAGTTCTCTTGACTTTTTTTTTTCTTTTAGTTCCTTACAATTAACTGTGGCTTTTCCATTGAAACATTTATTGCATTGACCTTATATATATATATATATATATATATATATATATATATATATATATATATATATATATATATATATATATATATATATATATATATATATATATATATATATATATATATATAGTTAGCCCTCTCTATTCTCGGGTTCTTTTTTCGCGATTTTGATTGTTCGCGATACAGATAACTGCATAACTTATTGAATAAAAACTAAAAAAAAAGCATTTGCGGCATTGCAATAAGTACTCTCAAGAGCCAAACTGACCATGCTCCTTAGCACCCAGAATGCTCTGCTGTTTCCCTTCTGCACACAGTACAAAATCCCATCTTTCGTTCACAAGGCCTCAGCCTTGCATCGTTTCTCCTCGTGTGTGCATCTCTTGCTTTGGTCTTTCTTGTGTGTAGTATCACATTCTAATGTAAAATTCTGTACATATCCAGTGTTATAGTGATTTTAGTGTGACATGATATGTACTGTGCATTACATATCATTATCTATCTATCTAACTATATATATATATATATATATATATATATATATATATATATATATATATATATATATATATATATATATATACACACATACACACACACACACACACACACATATATATATATATATATATATATATATATATATATATATATATATATATTAGGCAGTACTTAAGGTGTTAGTCAACCGCTTGTAGGCATTGGGCAGCAAGTTAGTAAGTTAGGAGTTAACTCTCCCTAGTATTGTAAGTATTCACGGATTCTTTCCCCTCTCTGTTACCTAACCCCAGTTAATAAGGAAGGCTGACTGCTTTATTATTGATAGCTTGTAAAATCTGGAATATGTGAGCTTAGATTGAAAAATACAATAACCATAATTAGAACATGCTGCAACATGGAATACTGAAGTAGGGGTAAATGGGCTAATTTACATACAACAAAATATGATATAAAATAAAAACCGGTTTCTAGGTATATAGTTGTACGATTCATTATCTATCAGACTGAAATTTACAAAAATAGTGCCATAGAAATGTACAGTACTTTAGCAGAAAACAGCTGAAAAATGGAAAAAAACCTGACCCTTTTTTTAAATTGTAAAACTATTCTATTATATATTCCATAAATAGAAAAAAAAGGTTGTAAATATATTTGTTTTAATTTGAATTATGTATCAAACTAAGAGTTACTAAAAGAACAATGGTAATGTATTTTTGAAGCAAAAAACAGCTCAAACCCTTAAAATACCCTGCTTGGGGATCAACTCGTACCAACCCTGGTAATTCACGGAAGCCTTTCTGATTGTCATTAAGTAGAATTACTAGATAGTATACGTCCATTATAAACAAAGGCAATTATTTATCATTAGCTGTTCAGGATTTGAATTATACACATTTTCCAATTTATTCTCAAAGTAAGTGATATTTCGGTAAATTGTAAATCTGCAGACTAAGAGCGCGGGTCGCTTCGATAGACGTAACGTCTTTTGCTCAAAACATTGTAGCTAGTCGTTACTGGTGTTAACTGAAGAATCATGCACTTCCAAAAACTTGCAGGGAAACCTATTTATGCGTTTTATTGATATCTGCTTATATAAGCATTGTTAATCGGCTCATTCAGAACTGTCAATGGTTTATTGTGCCCTTCAGAGATAAAACATTTCATTTATCTGAATTGAGAAAATTAATAAGATTATAAACAATGGCAAGATTAAAGGAGCTTTTAAACGTATTGTCAGGCGCTATGTAAGAATTGAAAATCTTGTCTCAATTTCGCTGAGTCATCCTAAGCAAATCGATTGTGTGTGTGTGTGTGTGTGTGTGTACAGCAACAGAGGGGTATTTTAGTTGAAATATTTCTAGTCCGTTAAGTGTTCATGCAAAATGTGATCCAATTTATCTTCTTACGGGGCTGACTTAGGATACTTATAAATTACATGTTGCTACGGTAGTACTTATCTGAAGTTTTGTGCAGCTACGGTAGTAATAATCTCTCTCTCTCTCTCTCTCTCTCTCTCTCTCTCTCTCTCTCTCTCTCTCTCTCTCTCTCTCTCTCTCTCTCTCTCACACACACACACACACACACACACAGTTTTGCAACTTATGTAATAAAACAAAGCATTTTTGTTAACATATATTTTGTAAATGTCAACGACAATCTTGAAACATAAACTGCAGTTTTAGTATTGACGTCTTCTAGCACGTGGTCAGCCTCCCTTATCATATATCATATCATCTCCTCCTACGCATATTGGGGTGTATGACCGGAATGGCTGAGCAGTCTTTAAATGATAATTATCATTATTCATGTCACCATTGGTAGATTAGTTTATTTATAAAAACGTATGGGGCTCGTGTGTAAATCCTTATATATATATATATATATATATATATATATATATATATATATATATATATATATATATATATATATATATATATATATATATATATATATATGTGTGTGTGTGTGTGTGTATTATTTTTACTAGCTAAGCCACAACCCTAGTTGGAAAAGCGGGATGCTATAAGCCTAAGGGCTCCAACAGGGAAAAATAGCCCAATGAAGAAAGGAAATAAGGAAATGAATAAACTATATGTATATATATACATGTATATTTATATATACATATGCACACACACACACACACACACACACATATATATATATATATATATATATATATATATATATATATATATATATATATATATATATATATATATATATATATATATATATATATATATATATAAAATTTGATAACTTGAAGAAAATAGCAGACAACTTAAGAGCTAAGAAACAGTGGTCTTCATTAAAAAAAAAACAAAGGAAAAATAGAATTTGTG
>NC_090728.1:95457190-95462190 GCF_036898095.1 Palaemon carinicauda
GCTCCTGAGAGTGAATAAGATAGATTTAATTACAAGTTCAGAGTTGTCTTGATACTGAAACCAGGATGTGACTTCAGGAGGGTGTATTACATTGTGAAACATTGTGGTACATGACTGAATCTCCCTCCTTGCCGGCGATGTGTTAGCGTTGGGTGCTGAGGACTGGATTTCATTCCATCAATATTATTTCATCGCCATGTATTTTCTTCTGTGAAAGTGTGATGTTCGGAGCTCCATGGTAGGAAGTGAGATAAATTTGAATGTAATTCAGAAATGGTTAATGTACTAATTTAAATTGACATGTTCTGAGAAGAAAGCCTATTGCAAAACTGTAGCTTTTGTGATTATTGTAGCGAAGTTAGGGTATTTTTGTCTCTGTCGGAGTAGATTGTGATGATTAAGTAAGGATGTACACGCAAAATTGATTTGAATAGAGCTCAAATAAACATCAGCATGTATTAGTGCTGTGGTAATAACTAACATCGAGATTGGTATTAATATTAAGACCTGGAGGAAATTGACATTCAAATCTAAGTTTGAATGAACATCGGAATGTATTGAAGCGATACCGGGCATCGTGTTTTACGGTGGGGGTATTATTGATATATAAGGTTTATGTGCGCCATTGCCCGTCTTCGGGAAAGATTCTTAAACCATCACCCACCTTTTTGCCGTTGTTTTCATGACAGTAGCAAATCACTCCATTGTGAAAAAGGTGTCAGTAATTGTGCTACGATAGAATAACACATAATTTAGTTTTCATTCGAGAGGCGGATGAAAACTATTTTCTTCCGAAAACATCTAGCAACTTACAACACTATTGATACGACCGGTGTCTTATCTTCTTAGATGTAACATGAAATTTGTATTTGACATCTATTGATTATTGACATTTATTCAAGGCAAGTGTAAAACTCCGTCATTGTCTCTCTCCCCTCTGATTGACGTAGTTATTTTTGGAATTTAATTTCTGAAAATTTCCTATAGTTGCTTTTCTTTCGAAATTGTGTTGGGTAGAGCATCGCCTTTCTTAATTTTTATCCTTTAGGCAATTACTCCTTTACCTTTCGGGAACCATTTCGGATGTGTTGTGGATTGGAATGGTCATAGAAATAAACTTGTCAAACCTGAAAGGTCAGCGATGATGTTGGAGTATTGTAGATCATTTACAATGAAACCATGTTCTCTGATACTACTATTACTCTGTGTCTATTTTTATTTATTGTCATTTTTTACATATTTGTTTTCTGATAACTTAATTTACGTTAGAAAGCCAAGATACGATTTTGTCACGTGATTTTATTCAACACATTTTCAATGAGATAGGTTAGGTTTTATGTAACAGTATCCTTTCCCGGGATTGGTAATATTTTGACGCACTTAGCTTCCCGGGCAACATCAAACTATTAGGGAGTTTTGGCCAAAGGTTTACTGGGTAGTGTCTTAGCCTCGCTGTAATGCATCAAAAAGCGACCTAAGTCATTCGTGCCTCTCTCTCTCTCTCTCTCTCTCTCTCTCTCTCTCTCTCTCTCTCTCTCTCTCTCGCTTAGACTATATCATCTGTAATCTTCCATCCAACTACAAACCAGCCAGCTGAATATAACTGATTATAATATCATCTTATTCCTTCCATGGCCCGTATATTTGACATCCTTTCCTTTAACACTTATGTAATAATATTTCTGGGCCATATCCATCAAATATGACGTTAAAAAATCCTTTGTTAAATTTCTCGGTTTTTTTTATGGGTGTGGATCTTGATTAGGAAGGATTTATAACGTGAGAAAATGTCTAAACAAAATTGTCACTTGGGAAAATATTTGAGATTTTTTATTCTTCTTTTAGAATATAGGAATATTACATTCCAGTTCTGAAGAAATAATAATTATGAAACGTGGCCAGTCCGATGTGGTTAGAAAATGTTTATAAATTAATTAGGATCGTTCTGTACGAGTACCTGACTTGAAGGGGAGGGATCCTAAAAGGGTTATACCATCCCACAACAAGACACCCGTATGTTCAGTGTTCAGGGTATAAACCTTGTTCCCCCCCCCCTCTCTCTCTCTCTCTCTCTCTCTCTCTCTCTCTCTCTCTGGATAATGTTGGTTTTGTCAGCCATGATTTATGTATAACATAACTTAAGGATAGCAAATGATGAAACAGTCTGTCACGTTACACGAAAAGTGTCCCATTACCGTATAATCATTCAGGTTTATCATTCAGGTTACAAATAGTTGATTTTAGTTTTATTATTTTACTACGGAATAATAGTGTCCTCACCTCTCTCTTCTTGTACCTTTAATTTCGTGGCTTCTACAGTGCGCCACTTGCTTCAGTGATGTTATAGATCTTATTACTTTAATGATTCAAAGGCTCCGGTCTCTAACCTAACCTGTGCAAAAAACATCCAAATTCGAATCCCTATTATTGCCTTACTTGATTATTGCTTTAATTTGAGAGAGAGAGAGAGAGAGAGAGAGAGAGAGAGAGAGAGAGAGAGAGAGAGAGAGAGAGAGCTCAAGTATTTGTTTTCGGATTTAATAATCAGAAATGATACACCTGAAACCTAACCCCATTTTTGTTTTGGCTTTTACCATATAGATGATAATTTTCTTACAGTTACTCAAGACCAGCTTTCTAATGATGCCATTTTTAAACAATAATACTCTCGTGTTCAGTAAGTTGAAGATGAATTTGGGCTCTCAAGGTGTGTTATTTCAAGTGGCAAATATTAAGATTAATTTATGTACTGATTGCCGTATTTGCTTCCATACACAATTAGCTTGATTATGCGGAATATGGAATGCTTAAACATTTTCATGCCACTATTTTCTCTTTGTAAAAGTGTTAAGTTATTGGTTAGATTGTTTGATAGGTGAGAGGTTTCAGAATAAAAAAGGAAATAAGTCTCAAATTTCAAGGCCACTGTAATTTAGATGTGGTCGAGACCAGTTGAGTGTGCCGGCTGGATCATTTATTAAGAAAATAGCCTTGGTCGTTACAAAGTTTTACGTAGAATTGCGCACTTCAGCTTTGTCGAGAATGATTAAAGCTGTATAATGTGAGTTTATGGTGATACTTAAAACCTCATCCAACCCTTCACTTCACTCAAGTTTGTCAAAGATGAGCGAGACCTTTTGAATTCAAAGTCGTTCCCTTTTACGTGCCTCGTGTGAATGCAAAAAAATCAAAGAACATCTTGACTCTGCCACTGGACCAGTGATTCACCGTTAACGCATTTGAAAGATTAGTATGGACCAGCGGTCCTCATAATTATGTAGATATGTAGGGCAGGCGGTGGGGAACACTTTTTTTTTTTCATAGCTGAAAATGAAGTTATTTCACAGTGGTATGTATGAAAGGTAGATAAAGTTTTTGGTATGTATAGTAGTTGAAGAGAAATATCCTTTTGTTTGAGGGAAAGTTAACGTTATTCGTTTGCATATACGGGAGAGAAATAAAGTTTTACATCCAAAATGTAGATGGATTTTTTATTGTTTTAACGATCACTTTTTCTCTACGTATTTATAGAAAGTCTCCATTCTTTATATTTTCTTTGATATCTAGATAAAATCTACCTTTCTTTCTTATAAAAACAATTCTGATAATTAAGTAGAAAAATTTATATAGAAAAATTTCCGTCGATTCATATGAGTTATAAAAATTAAATTTAACATTGAGATTATATATGTGTACATAGGCCTATATATATATATATATATATATATATATATATATACATACATATATGTATGTATATATTTATATATATATATACACACACACACACACACACACACATATATATATATATATATATATATATATATATATATATATATATATAGTGTGTGTGTGTGTGTGCATGTGTGTATGTCAATATATTTATTTCTCTTTATACATGGAAGTTATATTGTCCCAATTTTTCCATTAATCGATATCACCCTCAAAGTGAGAGTAAAATTTTCCTTATCATCGCATGAAGTTTTACATTTCTTGTCTCAGGATTAAAATATAAGCAATTCCATTATATTTTATAAGAAGTGCTGAAATGTGCCAAGTAAAATTGGCAACGTTTCATCATATTTATGTAAATAAGTATTCATGTTACTTGTATTTGAACCGCAAAGGGTATTACCTCTGTTTAACTTAGCAGATATTTCCATGAAAAAATAATCGTGAATTAGTTATAAAATTTGATTTTTGCTAATCAGTAGGGGAAAAGTTCTTCCACTCAAATTATGATTAAAATCCTTTCCATTTTAAAATGTTTTGCACTCTGTTGAAGTAGAAGGAAAAGTGGAAAAAACAATATTATTGATGAAGTGGTATGTTAGGCAATTGATATGATGGTATCTTTTAGAAAGATTACTTAAGAAGTAAAACTATCAAAGTAATGAAGGTCTGTTGCCATAGTTTAAACATTGCGTGATTCTAGAATTTGAAAACTCTAAATTTTATTCTTTCAACCTTTGAGCTGGTGCGTGTCTGTGCGATATGGTTGTTCTCAGGTAATTGGATTTTCAAATGAGTGATATTACTGTAATGCTAGACTATGAAGATATAACTTTTGTGCCGCAGGATGAGTTTCGGGCTTGAAGTTGATGATGAAGACTCGGTTTATTAGAGAGAGAGAGAGAGAGAGAGAGAGAGAGAGAGAGAGAGAGAGAGAGAGAGAGAGAGAGAGAGAGAGAGAGAGAGAGAGATATGGGGTGCATTTTTCGTTTTTAACGGAAAATATGGCTCTTAGCTGTACTGTTGATGAGAAAAGGAAGTAATATCAAGAAAAGCAGAAACTCAAATAGGATTCCATAGCCTGGAGGAAGAATGAATGAGACAAAAATTGCTCACCGTGGCCCAAATACCTTGAATAAGTGAAATATGTAATATATTTTCAATAATTGCTGTGTCATAAGGTATTTCTTTGTGTTCAAATTTCGTTGGATACCTATTACTTCCCCATTATTTTACTCCCAAGTAACTCTCTTGTGCCGCGGAGA
>NC_090728.1:95467190-95484690 GCF_036898095.1 Palaemon carinicauda
TTTCCATCATTATGTAGTGATTCAGTTCGGTCTTGTGTGGGACATGTCTTCTTGCGTTGGCTGGCCGTATTTAAAGTAACTGTAGATAAGTCTGCAAGAGATTTTGCGATGATATAAATCTTGAAAGAGGATGGAAACTATGCGTGGTTGGCATGGGGAACACAGAAGGACAGACAAGATGATGATGGTATGTGAGTGCCAGAACTGGACTGTACACGAGGTCGTTTGGAGGTGAATTCTAGGGGCGCTGGCAGCCGCACTTCAATACAACCAAACTTGTACCTCTAAGCTAAGTCTACGGCTTAAAGGCCACTCATGAATGGCAGAGGTAAAGGACAGTGACATTGCCCTACCAAGCAGGACAATGCTCTAGAAACTGAATATCTATACATATAATCAACGCCCAAGCCCCTCTCCACCCAAGCTAGGACCAGGGAGGTTCAGGCAGCAGGTAGACTTACAGGCTCCCCCAAACCCCCTATCCTTAGCTCACAAGGATGCTAAGGTTGCAGCAACCTAAGGAACTAACGAGTTTGGGAGGGACTCGAACCCCAGTCTGGCGATCATCAGTCAGGGAAGTTACCACATAGGCCACCACAACCAAATTTATTTTCTTAGACCATCCTTACTGCTTGAGCGTCCGAGCGGAAATATTATTATGTAACGTTTAAGAAAGTAACCTTTGCAAAGTTAAAAACCAAGTGGTATAAATTGTTAAGGCGAAGGATTGGAGAAGAGGACTTCCCAATTCTTTGCAACCATTAACATGATGTATTTCGAGCAGCTTAACAGATGATTAGAATAAAGGCTAATGAAGGGAACTTAGAATTGTTTGTGTATTAAATATAAACATTTTCAGTATTGATATAATTTTACTGATTTTACCCCTCTTAAACATGTGCAACTTTTCTTTACAAAGTGGTTCTCAATCGTAAATTAGTTTCTATTATAGTTAAGGAGGCTAATGGAGTCTTTTAAGGCACAAATATCTTATAAATTAATTTGTTATAAGCATATTTTGGAAGTTGATATAGAATTTGTTCCTACGCTAAACAATCCTTCGTCCTTTTATATAGATGTTACCGTTCGTGCGCTGAATCGGCTATATAAAGGTAAAGGTTTTTATAGCTAGAAAAAATACAAATTGGCTTCAAAATTCGCTATTTTAGATGTAGTTCATTAATATTTCTATTATTAATAATGAAAACATTTCTCATGATCGAGGTAAAGTTAATCATTGATTATTATTATAGATTGATAAATCATATTTCACGGAAGTGGCGTCGAATTTATCGGGGATTAAATTTATATTTATTGATAAAAGAGCTCTTCAAGGATAATGGATTTGTGTTTCCATAAAAACAGAGGATCTTCCCAGTTTTAGAGCGGTGTTTTCTAATAAAGGTCTCGACACTTGTACTAAATTTGAAATAAAACTGTTTTACATGGCGATGAGGAATAAAACTGTTTAACATAGCGATGAGGTTATTGCCTCCACCAACGAAGTTGTAAGGAGGTTATGTTTTCGCCCCTGTTTGTGTGATTGTGTTTGTTTGATTGTTTGTAGCTTCCTGGCCACAATTTTAATCGTAGAGTAATGAAAGTTGCAGGGATTAACTGTTATGTAAAAAGCCGGAAATTATTAAATTTTCGAAAGTCAAGATCACGGTTAAGCAAAATGTTCAATTCACGCAATCAGCCATAAGTTTGGACATTGTTTTCTCAGACTTCAAACTTGGTTCATGTTTTAGTGTATGAAAATCCACGCCATATTAAGGTCAAAGGTCAAGGTAGAAAAATAAGTTGCTGCGGAGGATGTCTGCGCTCTACTGAGTGCCCCTCTACTTAAGATGTGTGCTTTTGTTCCGGTATATTTCAAAGATTGTATTATGTGTGCGCTAATGCAATCGAACACAATGGAAGGAAAAGAGAATTTTGGGTGGTATAGTCCTGAATTTGTAAGGCCTATCCTGTCACGTGGTATTTTCACTTGCTTTTGATGGTTATGTCCCTCTAGAAATTTCAGCATTTTATGGGGAATTATGTTAGTTTAAGATCATTATGTTATGTACATGGCATATCTTGCAAGAGATAACGACTTTGGGTCTAATATTTGTATTGATGGATTATTTTGGTAACTAAGAGCCGACTCAATTAGTCTCTCTCTCTCTCTCTCTCTCTCTCTCTCTCTCTCTCTCTCTCTCTCTCTCTCTCTCTCTCTCTCTCTGGACTTTTACTTTTTCAGTTTGATCCAGAATACTTTAAGGGAGTCATGAATTTATTTATACTTTTTATGTATATAAAGTTTCAAAGAAATTGTCCAAGAATCACTTGAAGACATACATTAACAACTGGGACTCACTTCAAAGAAAATATTAGTTTTTCTGCATATCATGGAACAGTAAAATGCTTTTAATTATATACTTTGTTCTTAGATGGAGTGTCGTTGGCATCTAGGGGAGCACGTTTCTTCTCTCTTTTTCTTCATACGTTTCCTTTTGTTTGCGTCTACCCTTCCCGTGTCAGCTGTACGTTGTTAGGCTTGTTGCAACCTTGTTTCTTGTGGTATTGTTTGTGCAACAAAGTCTAAGAATCCTTTGTGTGCATCTGAATTTATTGTTCGATTCTGCTACCCCTCTAGTAGAATTTTTGTTTGTTTCTGCAACGTCATTAAGGAATAGTTGCAGTAGCTGTACCGCAGATTATGAGGTGTTTGAAGCTCTTTATTTATCGGGGTTTAAATGCTCATTGTGAGGCGCTCATAAACGTTATGTCTGGAGAGGATGGGAAGTAATTACTGGACAGTTTCTTTTTGTCGTTGCAGAATTTTGTTATTAGCACATAATTTTCTATTGCTTTTTTATCGTTTCCTTTTATGAAATTAATTTATTTTTCATAATTTTACAGTTCATGACTTTTTATTTTTTATCAGTAATACTGCTGATGGAAAAATAGCATGTATGAAGTAACTATTGAAATAGTAAATATATAAGATGTTGCATCTTAAGTTCAAAGTATAGGGTATTTAATGTGGTCCAAATTCTCATAAAAAACATTCATATTAGACTCAATGAGTACGAGAATATATTTCTAAAGTTCTTACCAAATATAACTTAGCAACCATAAGATTAATAAGGCACAATCCGACAAAACCCATGATAAACAGTTGCCCCAGATAAACGTCCGTGAAATTAATTTGACTATCAGTACAAGAGGGTTCTGTTGGTTTTCCATTGACTATGCAATGCCCTCTTTAAAAAAAACAATATATCTAAGATCCATGTATCTCTGTATGTGTATATTTATGTATATGTTTTATATATTCATGCATGAATACATCCATTACATTAATTGATGTTCAGTATTCCTTAAATTTACAAATATGAAAAATATGAAAATCCATAATGGTGGAAGAAACTTAGGTACAGGTTTTCAAAAAAAAAAAAAAAAAAAAAAAAAAAAAAAAAAAAAAAAAAAGTGGGGGGGGGGGGGGGGCAAGAATGCTGACCCACTTCAAAAGTAATAGCTAAGTAGATGTATTACGAACATGGCATCTGAAGATAATTACTAAGTTGTAAATGCAGTGGTTCAGGAAATGAAGACAATAGCTCGTGATGTTTAATTTAGATGATCGGAAGCTGAGGAAAATAAAATTCCAATGAAAATTGGAAGCCGGTTGATGCTATTATCATCTTCATTTATCTGCAGATATCTGAAATTCCACGGATAATCTCTTGCTCTTTTTGCAGCACTAGTAAATAATTTATACTTTTAATTTCTTTGAAAAGAATACTTAAGATGAAGTATCATAAAATGTTTGTAATGATTACGTGACGAGATCAATCTAACGAGAATTCAGTTTTGATTAAGATTGTGTTTTTTTAAGAAAGAGGCTAAGTTGTCCTATTAAGTTCAAATATGGATTGGATTGAGTGTACAATCTATCGTGGTGTTGGGGGAAGGTTCTTTCGAATCATATGAATTTGCTAAGTGTAAAGGACTATATTGGTTTAATATAGAGTGGGGAGTAACAAGTATTTAATTTCTATTTTAAATCCTCTAATTTTTGTACGACAGGTTTTAATATGTATTTGGCAATGAAATGCAGCAGGGCAACCCCTGAAATGTAGCCTTTTCATTGCACATCGTTTGTTTGCATTTTAGTTGTTATTCACTTGAGACTTGATTTTAGTCCACAATCTTGTTTGTTCTACGATAGGGTGGAATGTGGTTTCCACCTTAATTGCCACGTCCGTTATGTGAATAACTCATTATCGAAGCTGGGTAGTTTAATGGGAGAATGATTGGCCACTATAATGTAGGGCATGTTTGCTTAGGCGAATTTTGAGTATTTGTATTGATAATTAGATACTAATATGGTTTGCTCTCTATTCCGCTGTAACAATATTCTTTCTGGTAATGTTTACGGTTGATGATGTTGGATCTGTGAGCAAATTGTGTAAGGAATGCCCAAGAGACATGACGTAAGATGTTTTATGTTTAGACGAAATGAAATATTCAACTTGATTGATGGTCCCAATTTCTCCTTTTTCAGGAACTTGAGTGTCGAAACTGAGTATTGGGTTAGACTTCAGTTGTTCTTCCTTGATTCAATAGCAAGACAACTTCTTTTAAAGATACTTTCATAGTCTCTTGTTGGACTAAAAATTATGAATTTGTCTTTTTGTTTTACTTCCCAATTTTAGACATAGTCTTTTTAGATGGACTTGTATGAAAATGTTCCCTCTCTTTGTCTCTGCAAATAAGTTGAAACTAAATTTGTCTCCCCAGATGGCATCCATTGATAAAAAACGTAAGCAGATAGGATCTCGTTCCTTACTGTTCATCTCCAACACAGCCTATACATATATTCAAGTGGAGATTCGTGTGTATTGAGTCGTTTTGTATGGTAATTTTATGTAAAAAGCAGTTTTATATGCTAGTTTTATCTTGATAGGATAAGTCCTTCTGTCATTTCCTTAGAAATTTGTTTTCCACTGCGAGTGACACTTTGAGATAACCAAATAACTCTGACGTCGCGCAAGTGACTGTGGGTTTGGGTTTCTTCTTATTTTGCTTCATGAAATTAACGCGTAAGCAGAATCAGTTTTAGTAACCGAGATGCTGTTGTCATTTAGGATTTAGAATGGATTCAGGGTTACTATGATATAGCGAAATTATGGTGCCTTGCGTTTGCTACTAAATAACAAAAGATTTTGAATTTAGTTCTGGCATATTACACTATCTCTGCCATAAACGATCTAGGAGGAGATGTATTTACATAATTCCACTCATGTCACAGAAGTTTAATTAGAAAGCTAAAACTCTGCGTTCATAGAACAATATCTTTTGTGGATGTTGTAAATCTTGCTTTCTCGCGGTAGGAGTCACCTTATTTAGGTAGGTTTCAACATTAAGTTTAAACTAAATAGTAAATATAAAGCCATAAACAAAATGGTGACTCATGTTTACTGAAAAAGTTATTCTCATCAATTTCCTTCATCAAGTTTTTGGAATAGGGCTTAGAGATTTAAGTAAAATACCAGTACTTACATGATGATATGGATTCACCGCCTAACACTACCATTATTTTTATTGCATGTCATAAATGTACATTAAATGCTTTCTTATACACCCCCCCCCCACACACAAACATAGTGTGCACCGGCCAATTTTGTGGAGAATCTTACGTTATTATGTAAATTTTATTAAGTGTGTTCATGAGCATAGCAAGTGCAAAATTAATGTCAGATTGAGTCCTATCAAATGAATTTCCAGTGAACAGTGGAGTACTCCAAGGGAGTGTGTTGTCACCTATGTTTTTATCGTCCTCATGGATTTTGTAATGCGTAGAACAGTTGGAAATGGTGAAAAAAGATTGAACTGTATTGATAATAGGAAATTAGCTGACCTAGCGTATACTGATGACGCTGTCCTTATTAGCAGAACACTACAGGATTTACAATGTTTGCGAACCAGAGTGTATGAAATATCTCATGAGGTTAGGCTCAAGATAAATAGAAGAAAGACAGAGATGCTGAGAACAGAATATGCAATGGTAAATGAAATATCATTGGAAGGAGAAAGGATTAATGAGATAGAATCTTTTAAATATTTAAGAGCTATGATCTGTAATACAGGGTCTTTTAGAATTTGAGTTTAATGAAAGATTGAAAAAAAAAACAAATGAGGCAATGGCTAGGTTAGGTAAAATTTATAATAAAATCGCCGGAAATTACATATAAAAATCACACTGGATTGATAACATTAAAATAGCGGGCCTAGAGTATGCTGATGACGCTGTCCTTTTTAGGAAAACGCCACGGGACTTGCAAAGCTTGCTTACCAAAATGCATGATATATCACATGAGGTTGGTCTCCAGATAGATAGAAGAAAGACAGAGATGAGAACGGAATATGCAATGGAAGATGAAATATCATTGAAAGGCGAGAGGATTAATGAGGTGGAATCATTTAAATATTTATGAACTAGGATCTCTAATATAGGGTCTTTAGAATTGGAGTTTGGAAGATTGAAAAACGCATATCAGACCATGGCTAGGTTAAGTAAAATTTTGAAATCAAATCGCTTGAAATTACATATAAAAATCATGCAATATATCAGTTTATTGAAATCTGTATTACTGTATGGACATGAGTCTTGGTATGATAATGAAACAATATCCAAAAGATTTTGTATATTTGAGAACAAAGCCCTCAGAAGAATATTGGGAGTTAAATGGCAAGACATGATTAGAAATGAAACTATAAGACAGATTACTCAAGTGTCCTATGTGGATGAGATTTTGGTGAGGGGTAGATGAAGATGTTTTGGGCATGCTCTTTGCACTCCCCAAGGGATATTAATATTAGTTCACCAAACTTTCAACTGGGATCCACAAGGCACTAGAAGAGTTGGAAGACCCAGGCCTACATGGCTGAGGGCTATGAAGCGTGAAGTAGGAAGTGATAAATGGAGAAGTATTAATTTAAAAGCTCAATATAGAGATGACTGGCGAAATCTAACTGAAGCCCTTTGCGTCAATAGACATAGGATGATGATGATGATATATATATATATATATATATATATATATATATATATATATATATATATATATATATATATATATATATATATATATGTGTGTGTATATATGTATATATATATATATATATATATATATATATGTGTGTGTGTGTGTGTGTGTGTGTGTGTGTGTCTAGTGGAGCTTTGGGTTACCTTTTTGGCTGTCCACCTAAATGCTGATTACACCCAACGTCTGTAAGCAGATGACCAGTAATATGGAATCATACCTCTCATCTCGAGCTTTACTGTAAAAATTAGAAATGATTGGGAGGGAGGACTTCATTGATGTAATCCCTTATAAAACGAATATTCTTAATTTACTATTTTTAGTAATGCCCACAGTTTTTAAGGGCGGCATCACTCAAGAGGATGAAACAGCCCAATAGAAGATGACCTTTTGATGGAATAATAAACAAATGCGCAATTGAAATATGATAAATGCAAGTTTCCGTCAAGATTTAGGGTAGAGGTTTTGTTATGATTTCAATTGGTGCTTGTTTGCATTATTATATGAGTCGTTTTCTCTATTTATCTTTCACTGGTCTAAGTTAATTTTTGCGGAAAGAGTCATAAAAACATATATTATAATTTGATTGGTTTTACAACAAACGGTGATGTACAGTATCGTGGGTTGAAATTGTAACTTGGCATGTTGCTTCTGCCATATTTTAATACAAACATTCATTATCATCTTTAGTGATTCCGTGTGTACGTTTAGTGTATGACGTTTCGTCAACTTCCTAACACTTTTGGCACCCCACCGTACCTGAGGTCTCTCATTATTTGGCCATAAAATTGGGTAATGACCTTCTTAACTTTATATGATGGATGTTGATTCTTTCAAGTCAAAAACTGCAACGTTCCTTCAAAATACAAAGTAATGTGCCTCTCTCGTTTTAAGGTTTTCACATGTGGAATTAGGTATTTTTTAGACTTGATTGCTGATATGCCGATCATAATTGGCTTGTTTCTGCTAAATGTGTTTTAAATTCTTCTTATTACTTTGTTGTAGTGATCACTTTACTCTGTGGATGCCTGCTCTTAAAGTTCGTGAAGTTTTTAAAATTTTTGTGAGTTCAGCATATATATATATATATATATATATATATATATATATATATATATATATATATATATATATATATATATATATATATATATATATATATATATATTATCCTGTATCGCTTCTCTCTGTCTTTCTCTCATACACTGGTCACACCAAACCTTTATGAGGATGACAGTATCCTCTAGTTTATGGGCACTGAACAAAGGGATATTGATGTTATACCAAGGTGCTAAAAATTTTAAGCCTCTTATCTCTCGTCATTCATTATATAATTTATGAGAAGTTATGATGGATAGGGTGCTGAACCAAACATTTTACCTTTACTTCGGTGTTATTCGAAAGTATTTCACATGTACACGACTAGAGGTATGCAGATGAAGGCGTTATAGAAATATTCTTGTGTGGATGTAATCTCCTTTATGAAATTCATTGCTATTTTGTAGGAGAAATCGCAGATTTGGTCTAAACTTGAAGTATAAGTACTTTTGATGTGTATTGTCGCCTTTACTAATGATACGAGAGGGGCATTGCTTTAATTTAAAACTTAGACGAACTCATAACTATAGCTGTAAATCTCCTTGTAAATTTCAATTTACCGCCCCCCCTCTCTCTCTCTCTCTTTCTCTCTCTCTCTCTCTCTCTCTCTCTCTCTCTCTCTCTCTCTCTCTCTCTCTCTCTCTCTCTCTCATGTTTGAAATAGAGTGGAGTGAAATGGAAAATTTTATATTTCCAGACCACACACTTTATGACGCATATTTATTTTCATTTAAAGCGTAGTGTTAAACCCTTTACATTTACGCGCGTTAGACAATTTATGTAAATATCGTGGTGCGGTACTTGTACGTTATGGCAGTTGCCTGTAGCGAGTAACAAGATCCATGTTCCTTTTGTTTAAAATGTGCTACACCTGTTCACCTCACTTTTATAATAAGATTAAAAATACGCTTTGCTCGTCCCATTCCTTGTATTCAATGTACTACGTTTTCCCCCTTGCTCTTTACACGTTCAAAATTCTGATCTC
Source organism: Palaemon carinicauda (assembly GCF_036898095.1). Taxonomy (NCBI): domain Eukaryota; kingdom Metazoa; phylum Arthropoda; class Malacostraca; order Decapoda; family Palaemonidae; genus Palaemon; species Palaemon carinicauda. The sequence continues at coordinate 95,476,371 of NC_090728.1, forward strand.
TTTGTATCGTCCATTCCTGCGCTTTATCTCACTAACAGGTCGCATTTCTTTGCTTGAAATTTATGAGTAGGAGTAATCACAGGAAAGGTTTTGTTATGTGTTATTTTTTATTACCACCTCAGTCATCTTGCTATCGAACTGAGCGAGTTTTAATCCTCTCCTGTGTTCGCCTGATGGTCACTGAAGCCAAGTTATTAAGTGTGGTTACATCTTAGGTAAAACACAGATGGAGATATGAATTTTTGTTCCCTCACTCGATTAAAGACTGTAAAGCATTGATTTTATTTTTATAGATTTTGTATGTGTTTCATAGCCCAGTACAATCATTATTGAGTCTTTAATACTAAAATATATCGATATATCTGTGCTATTATTATTATTTTTATTAGCCAGGCTACAACATTGGTTGGAGTAGGAAAATGCCACAAGCCAAGAGTTCCAACACGGAAAGCAGCCTAGTTAAGGAAGAAAATATGGGAATAAAAATAAACTATACACAAGTAATGAATAAAAAATATAAAATGTTTTAAGAACAGTAACAAAGTTAAGATAAATAATTCATATATAAACTATAACACGGAATTTAAATTGTTGACTTATTCAACAGAAACTATGAACTTCTGTTGTAGTTCCACTGATTCAACCGACAGATTAGGAAGATCATTCAACAATGTGGTCACATCTGGAATGAAAATTCTAGAATACTGTATAGTATTGTGCCTTCAGATGGAGACGGCAAGACTGTCAGAATTAACTGTATACTTAGTACTACGTACAGTTTTGGAAGATCTAAATGCAATGGATGGTCTGAATTAAAAGATAGTGGCTGAAGACCAGACAGGAGAACAATACTCAATCCAAGGTAGAATGAAAGAATTAAAACATTTCCTAAGGATAGACTGGTCACCGAAAATCATAAGACTTGGAGTATGTTTGTGTGCAATACAAGAAGAAAAAGAATGTATGTACTTCTAAAAATAAAATTTGCGACCAGAAATCACATATACAGTTGAAAAAACATTGTCAAAGCAAAGAACAGTATATTGATCAGTTGATGTCCTCGATCTACTCACAGTCATACTTCGAGTTTTGTTAGGGTTCAACTTAATCTCCCATAATGTGCACCATGCATTAATTTTAGCTAGATCTCTTAATTAGTGGTTCAGCAACCCCAGGTCTACGTCCAGGAGATAGAATTAATACAGAGTGAGTAGCATCATCTGCATATGCTTCGAGCTTGTGCCTTGGGCCACGCAACATATCATGTGTATTTAGTATGAAATGTAATGGGTTAAGAACGCTGCCTTGAGGTACACCAGATATTACATACCTATTTTAACAAAGCAAGGTCTTTCTAATTAAATTTTGTCGCGCGCGTGCACACACATATATATGTGTATATGTGTGCGCTTGTGTGTTTATATATATATACATATATATATTATTATTATTATTATTATTACTAGCCAAGCTACAACCCTAGTTGGAAAAGCAAGATGCTAAAGCCAAAGGGCTCCAACAGGGAAAAATAGCCCAGTGAGGAAAGGAAATAAGGAAATGAATAAATGATTAGAATAAATTAACTAAATAATTTTTTTAAACAGTAACAACGTCAAAACAGATATGTCATATATAAACTATAAAAAGACTTATGTCAGCCTGTTCAACATAAAAACATTTGCTACAACTTTGAACTTTTGGAGTTCTACTGATTTGATATATAAAAGATGGGATGATAATGTGAATGCTGCTTTAAAAAATCGAATCATTCCTGAGAATTAGCTGAATGGAAACCCTTGATCAGCTCCTGCGATTAAGTGGAATAGACAATTAAAAGAGATTCCCATCGCCTTTGTGTTGATGCTCAAACCTAAAGGGAGAAGCCAGTGTAGAAGAAACAGAAGAGCATTTGATCTGGGAAAGTCAATACCAAGCTGATAACAATTAGGCCTTTCTCGGCTCCTTTTATTTTTATGTATCCTTCGTGGGTTTTTTTTTTTTTTTTTTTTTTTTTTTTTTTTTTTTTTCTTCCTTCGCCCATGGTTGAAAGCATATAAACTGGTTCTTTCTGGATATTTTCAAATCTCATCAGAAAAGGGTTCTATTTGCTTTTATTAATTTTTGTTTTAATTAAAAAAAATATAACTTCAATATGATTTTAATTCTATAAGCATTTTAAATTTTTGTTGCGGCACCATCTTTATTCTCTTAATACGACTAATTCATCGATAATATGCTTCTTTATAGGTCTTCTCTTTGGATTTATCCGTTTAGTTTTATGTGTCTTTTATCACTATCCTGACATGTTACAAGTTGCAAGTTTGCCAGGAGTTAGTAATTGTATCTGTGCAAAGCTCTTTATTACCCAAACATTCAAGTGTGTCATTTTTAATCTTGGATTCCAATTACACGGGATGAATTTTCTCCCTTAACAGATTTCGTTTTTTATTGGTAGATTAATTGCGCATTCGTTCTTATTTATCTTCTGGAGATCATCGCTTAATTTTATCCTGTTCTTTCAAAAGGCTCGACTCTCCATCCTATTTTAAGTTGCCCTGCCTCTTTTCGTATTCCTAAAGGCCTCTGCTAGATTAAGTTGCCTATTGCGTCGGCCTTTGCATAAAAAAATACTTTACTTGAAAGTCCTTGGCGATTCCTTGTACACTTAACAACACTTCTGAGAAAGTTTCTTTAATTGAATTAATTCTTTAACAAATAAAAATGTCCCTCAATTTTCCAAGGAGCCAAATGCCCCCTCCCTATGACCCCTGCAACACTCCCTTCCGTCTTTTTCTGTTTCGTCCTTCTTCGGTATAAACCATTAGGGCTCCAGAAAATTTTATGGGCAAACAAAACGGCCCCGAGTGACCTAACTCTTGCTACATGATTTCCCCAGGGGACGAACTTCTTCCTTCCTCCCCTTACGGAACTCACATAATGAAGGTCACTTCTTTATACATGTGTACCGCCTGACGCACTTATAGGCAGCCCGGCAGACGAACAAACAGATTCCTACTTACCCCGAAACTCACGGTATTAAGATCAGTTATAGGTTTATCCATATGTATAGAGAGTAATGTAATTTTTTTACGCTCGATAATGTTATTTCACCTCTCCCCCAAAAAATAATAATAAGGTAATGCTTCCATAATTTTCAACTATCTCTTACTCTCCTTCTCGGACACTAATTATTTCTGTTTTCAAGTAACGTTGGTAATTAATTGAAATAATGAATTTGTTTCCTGGCATTATTTTCGAATATTATTAGTCTGGTTTCTATAAATATAGAACGAATATTAAATTTTTTTTTTGCCAATCGTCATATTCTTATTCAGATAATGGTAATTCTATTTTCGCCGTTAAGAAGCAATATGTTCGTAATGACTTCTTATGTATTGCCTCTTTCATATTCAGCTGTTTTGTTTTGTTCCTTAATTTTGTTCTTTATCGCGTGAAATCTCTACCCACATCGCAAATGAACTTAGTTCTTATCGCGCATTGCGTTATTCGCACAATCGTTAAGATATAGGTATCTTCGTTGAATAACATGCAATCCCTAATGAATATAGCAGTGACAAATCTTACCGAAATCTCTCTCTCTCTCTCTCTCTCTCTCTCTCTCTCTCTCTCTCTCTCTCTCAAACACACACAAACTACAAACTAGCACGCTCATTAATTTGAATATAATCACGCAATCAATGAATGTCCATTTTCCCTATAGAAGTATAATTTCGCTGCAGCATTTTCATTAAATGATAATTAATAAACCGACTTGTATCTTGTTTTACTTTTGTTCCAAAATCATCGTGCTGTATATCACGGAATGCGGACTGCAAACGTGAAAGGTGGGGGAAGGGAGGGTGCTTAGTTTGGAAACGCTTTAGTCCCAATTTGATAATTGCCTCATGAAACGTTTTAATTAAAATGTAATGTGTTTGTTAAAGGCAAATTTCAGCCATGTCCGATTCCCATTAGTTTTAAATTATCACTTAGAGGAGTCGACCATGTGGAAAGAATGAACGAAGATGAGAGGTTTGTCAAAATTAATTTATGACAGTCTAGTGAATAGCAAGCAGTGTATATGTTCGCACGCACGTGCTACCAAAGGAATTCATAGAGAGAGAGAGAGAGAGAGAGAGAGAGAGAGAGAGAGAGAGAGAGAGAGAGAGAGAGAGATGCCATTTAAGGTGTGTATTATAAGAAAGCCCTTCTTTCCCCCCCGTTTCACCCAAAGGGTGATGGGGCAAACAATATGCAATGTGCTGTAATGCCTTTTCGCCAACGGATATTAAAATCGTGCTTTCAGCTTCTAACCTCTTAACTCCTCTGACCACCCTTAACACGTTCGAACCCCTGTTGTCTCGTTGCCTTTAAAGAAATAAGAAGATTTCTTACTCTTGGTGGTGCTGGTGGTGGTGGTGTTCCTCTTTGTAAAATGGAGGGAAAAGTAGTCAACCAAATAAATGCATCAGTTCTCCGAGAAAGTTTATGCCATGAAAAAGGTTTCAAAATCTTCAAGCATTTAAGATAATAATTAGTTTCTTATGCTCATTTTACACTTATATACATAAATCCTCACATGTTTATTTATGTATATATATATGAATGGTAATATACAAATATATGCATTTTTGTGTATATATATGTCTGTCTGTGTTTATAGATGTTTGTATATGAATAAGATTGAAACTGAAGATGATATGAACAGATTGAATGTCTGTAGAAGAACATTGAAACTGACTGTGAATAAAGGTAATGCTATGGGTAAAAATGGAAACGAGCAGTTACTACTAATATTATAAGCTACAAGAGAAAATTGGGAATTTTTTTATATACTTCTCTTTCATTATCCAATTTCCTTTTTTTTTTTTTTTTTACTGATATACAAATGAGTTAAAAGATAAATATTTTATTCAGATTATGAATTCAAACGCAATGAGAATAATTTCATTACTTGAAATTCCAAATATATTTTCATCCTTCGTTGACTTCAATTTCGGACAACGTTTTGGTTAACAGCCGATATACAGATGCACAATATTTATTAACTTCGGAGATAGCCCCACTGTCCTTGTTTCGATCTTCCACGTGAATTTTTTTTTGTAATAAACACAATCTAAGTTTCTACATTGAAACTCTTAGATCACCGTTTATACCTGTTACATAACAAAACTGTAACCTGAATAACCTCCTCATCTGTATTTATTTTTGGATGTGTAAATATTTCTTGTCACATGGGATCTTTACCTTTGTAGAAAAAGAAAGAGGAGAAAATATTGACTTTTAACTGATAGTCTGTGGAATTAATTGCCCGCAAAGAAGAAACAATGATTTGAAGCCAAATTAGTGATGATGTGTCAAGATTGTGATGATGTGTCAAGATTTCAAGATATTGGTCCACTGAGAATGGGCCTTGTGACAATCAGACTTGAAGAGCTGAATCACTGGTAAACTTCATCATTGGTCCCTTTATTCACCTACAGGAGAATCGCATCAGTAGTGGGTTTACCCCCGACATACACTGCACCAATCAACTTTGCTTAATATCCAGGGAGTGACGGCGGGCGTTCTTTTACTCTTAGTTATAATTCTCTCTATTCAATCACATCCGTTCAATATTTTTAGGGCTTCATCTTCCTCCCCAGGCTTACGAATTTTACCGTCCTTTCCAAAATTATTGTTTTTCATCCTTTTCTAATGAATGAACCTTTTCAAAACTTTCTTATCCAACTTTTCCCTTACTCTCTTCTTTATACAACTCTATTCATCACCACTTTTCTCAGCCTTCCAGTAACTACCCTTGTACATTACGCGAACATTTAATCGACAGTCATCAACCTTCTTTTCTGTCCAAAGCTTTCAACATCCAAATTGCTTCTGTAAGTGAGAGTTTGATCAACAATCTCATCCTACATTCCAGTCGTGACTTTCATAGATATTTCTCTTCTTTATTAAACTTTTGTGCACATCGTGCTAGTTTCCATTCTACAGATTCTGTGACTAGCCTCTTATCTCATCTTATCAATATATCATTGTAGTTACTCCGAATTACGTATGTGAATTAGTAACAATCATACGTCCATCATTCTCATTAAATTTCATTGCTTTATCTTTCTGAAGTCCACATATCCTTAAAATCTCAGTATTAATTACCTTTACTCAAAATCTTCCCCTTTCAGACTTTACCATACATACACGCATGCACACACATACATACGTACATACTGAACATATGTGCCGTTATATTTGTATGTGTTTGTTTTTTATGATTTCTGTGTATGCTTAAATGTGCTTCCCAAAATATTAGGGGAATTGAAATTTGTAAAATTCTCTTTGAATGGAACTTTTAGATTTCTCCTCCTCTTGGAAAAAAATATTTTTTCCTCAGTTAAATCTTGCACATAAACTTTCAAAGCAAGAACTGAATATAAATCTTGACGAACTTATGGGGATGGTTGTGTGCACTGTATACGTTTGTCAATGGCAGTTAATTCAACAAATATCAAGCATATATAACAAGGTTTGTTTGGCACATTGCTTATTTCTTGCATTTTTCCTCGGTTATGAGAGAGAGAGAGAGAGAGAGAGAGAGAGAGAGAGAGAGAGAGAGAGAGAGAGAGAGAGAGAGAGAGATCTTTTGAATAACCCTCTCGTTTTTCTTTTATTTTTATCTCTTTCTCTCTTCACCGTATCTGCGACCTGCAACGGTCAGGCTAACAACTCTGTCACGAGTTTGCTACTTAAATGAACAGAGGCAATCTCAATTTCTGGGAACAATCCAATCTGTTCCCCCTCGTATGGTTTGATATTCGAACGCGGTGCCATAGCATTTCCAGTTGGACATGCTACTGATAGCGCCACGTGAGAGAGAGAGAGAGAGAGAGAGAGAGAGAGAGAGAGAGAGAGAGAGAGAGAGAGAGAGAGAGAGAGAGAATTGTATCAGAGATATACAGAAAAAACTCGGGTTAATAATTTTTCATTATTTGAGTAAATGTTTTGTGGCGATGGGGTTCCATATAGATATTGTAACGTTTATATTTTCATGTGAGGCAGAGTTCCTTCCTCGTATATGCGTTAGTTTTGTAAATGTTACTGGTATAGCAACAGCGATCACTTCTGCTACGACTTACTATTGACTGATAATGCAGCATGTTGTAGCGGATTTTATTTCCGAAAATAGGATGAAATCTGAAGCTTATAGATTAAGATAGTTTTTGACAAGTTATTATGTTATTTATTTAGTGGTGGTGGAAAATTTATCATTAAGATATAATTTGAATTTATAATTTTGGCACAATCATAGAAAATATTACTTTTACGTTAGCTTAGTTTGAATTTTAATTATTGTCTGTAGCGTTTCTGTTGGAAATGGGTAAATTATGATCTCTTAGGTTGTTACATTATTTCCTATGTCTTCAGAAACAGATCATTTCCTTTGACAATATAAAAGCAAGATGGTTGAAAGACAACACCTCAAGTAAATGCAGTCACATGTTTATGATAAGATTAACGAATTGTTTTTAGTTCTAACTTTCTGTGTGTGTGTCAAATGTCGAATTGCCGAATTCTGTATTTTTGTTTTCTCTTGTCATACCGCTATTATAGTCCTCTTAAAAGATATAGAATTTGCAGGAGATTGAAAAAGAAATCCTTATGTACAAAGAGAAGTCACAAAGTGACAGCTCCTGAATAAGGAGATGAAAAACAAATACCTGGGATGGAGATGGGTAGGGAGATGGTTTAGATTTGGTGTCGGAGGCTGTGATGGGGAAGACGTTGGATGGGAAGAGGAGCAGGATAAGAAAGATCAAAGGACGAAGCCGTCTTCGACATCATGTCAGAAGCAGCTGCTTTTTTCTTTTATCATGAATATTATGTTATTGTTGCAGTTGGAAGGCTTTTAAATGTTTACCAGAGGAAGAAGTCTTTTCAACTTTGTTTCATGTTACTGTTTGTAGAAATATATCATGTTTTATGTATATGTGCTAAAATTGATGCATACCTCCATATTATATTAATCTTGTATTGAATAGGGGAATGATTTAGATGTAATGGACTCCAAGACGTCTCTTTTAATGTATTTATTCCTTCTCTTGGAGACTGAGACATGATGAGGCATTGTGGTTTAGACGCTACAAAGAGCTGAAAGTACAATAGAGAGAGAAAGATTGTTCACGTTCGAAATGCCTTTTTGAGGGCTGGGCCATTACTCTTTTGTGTGTCACCCAGAAGTAACGACCCGTGACACTGTGGTGTTGAGATACTCTCAGTACATCAACCTCTATTCCTTGTGAATTCTTATTTTCTTATCGCATTTTAT
>NC_090728.1:95489690-95494690 GCF_036898095.1 Palaemon carinicauda
ACTGTAGGTGCGTATGCTATATATATATATATATATATATATATATATATATATATATATATATATGTGTGTGTGTGTGTATGTGTGTGTGTATTATATATATATATATATATATATATATATATATATATATATATATGTGTGTGTGTGTGTGTGTGTGTGTGTGTGTGTGTGTTATAAAACTTATGCACATATCATTCAGTTGGTAGTAAAGATTTGGGACATGCAGTTACAAGGAGAATGTGATTATCAAATGATACTATAAAATGCAGACAAAGACAGAAATTGATTGTTGAAAGATTTCGAGGAAGTCAAAATTAAATCATAAGGCAGAGCATTCTTAGTATTCCAGTGTTGATAGTGAAGTCTAAAGAAAACAGGTATGACCGGAGAGAATATTCAGAGAGGAAAGTAGAGGAGCCTGACAAAGCTATGAATTCAGGGAGTGGCTAGGGTGTAAGAATTGCTCATAAAATTATTAATAAAATCTCTGCTGGGAAAAGAATAAGATGTATATCAAAACGATAGATGAATCTGTTATGACAACAAAAGAGGAAGAAAGGTAACGTTGGCTGGAACAACTTGATGAGTCATGAATAGGAGACATGAGAATAATTTGATTGATACACTTGAAGCTGAACACCTTGGTGTACCCATGATTGAATTCAGCGTGTTTGAAGTCGAAGCTATCATTAAAATACGCAGGAGATGGAAACCCCTGGATACGATGGAATAACTGCTGAGATGATACTGGCTGAAAATGAAGTGACTCCAGAATACTTACATGGTTATTTTGTAGAATGTGTCATGAAGAGGAAAAACCTGATGAGTGTGATCGATGAGTGAAAAAAATATTACTGATTGCAATAATTACAGAAGTAACACACTTACGTCAGTTGTCATGAAAATATATAGTATGTTCATTCTAAAGAGACTAGAGAGAAAGATTGATGATAAGCTGAGAGATGAGTGAGCAGGATTTAGAAAAGGTAGAAGTTGTACAGCCGAAATTTTCATTTTAGGACATGTGGTACAGCAATGTGTAAAATGTAGAAATCCACTTTTGATGGCATTTGTGGACTATGGAAAAGCCTCTGATAGTGTGCACCGGCAAATTTTGTGGAGGGCTCTGTGTAATTATGGAGTTCCTCTTAAATATGTAAATTTATTTAAGTCTGTTAATGAGCATACCTAGTGCAAAGTTAATATTAACGGAGTCCTATCAATTGAATTACCATTGAACTTTGGAATTCTCCAAGGGAATGCGTTGTCACCTATGTTGTTTATCCTCCTCATGGATTTTATAATGCATAGAACAGTTGGGGATGGTGGAGAAGGATTGGACTTGATTGATAACAGGGAATTAGCTGACCCGGAGTATGCTGATGACACTGTCCCTATTAGCAGAACGCCACAGGACTTGCAAAGCTTGCTTACCAGAATGCAAAAAATATCACTCGAGGTTGGGCTTAAGACCAGTAGAAGAAAGACAGAGATGATGAGAACGGAATATGCTATGGAAGATGAAATATCGAAAGGAGAAAGGATGTATGATCTTCAGAATTTGTGCTTAATGAAAGATGAAAAAAAATCAAACAATGGGTAGGTTCAGTAAAATTTGAAAATCAAATTGCCTGCAATTACATATAGAAATCAGGCTGTATATCAGTTTAGTGAGATCTGTGTTACTGTATGGACGAGTCGTGGTATGACGAAGAAGCAATATCCAACAGATGATGTAGATTTGAGAACAATGCCCTCTTAAGAATATTGGGAGTTGAATGGCAGACCAGTAGAAATTAATCTATAAGAGAGATTACTCGAGTACCACATGTGGATGAGATCATGGTGAAGGGTAGATGGAGAGGGTTTTGGCATGCTTTTCGCACTCCCCAAGAGAGATTATTTCACCAAATGTTTAACCCAAAAATAAGTGGATTTTTAGAGAGACAGATAAGGTCTTGGTAATGATATTGGTTGTTCACCCATGTACGGTTCCTGCATGCTAATTGATTTATTTGCTGTGAAGCTATCAACAATTTTCATATAAGGCCTCTCTCTCTCTCTCTCAGGAACTCATATAGTACATTGCATCTATATTTCAAGATTTATAAGTCCTTTAATATTTTAATGTCTTTATCATAATTATAAAATACCTGCTTTATCCAGCCGACTCTTTTTTAATGGTCGCTGTATCATAGTAGTTTAAATTACTTCATTAAGTAAATAGCTTTCACGCACGAGTAGCTTCCATGCCGAGGTGTAATAATTCATAATAATGTTTGGGTTCCAAAAGTCATTTTGTAATGAAGATATTCTTTAAGCGAAATATACCAGGTCAGAGTTGACTATTAGATGGTCTTAAGAACTTAGAATAGAAATGTAGATATCAGCTCTTTTAATTGATCTCCTCTCAGCTATATTCCTTAATTGAATGGAAGATAAAGGGGAAAATACTTCGGTAATGGAAGAAGCACTGAACTCCAGAATGAGAAGGTAGGCCAAATGAAGAAAGTTTAATGGACCTTGCTGGTGGCTTCTCCCCCTGAATTTTTATAACTTTCGCAATACATCTTCTGAAATTGATATAGAACCCCAACTTATGACATTTCTTGGTTTCTTACTGATTAGGTTGGCTTAAAACTGCTTTTCTTTTCTAGTTCTATCACAAGCAATTGTAAGCCAATCTTCTACTTATTTAGGATGCTAATCTCTGTATTTGTTTTCTTGTGATTATTCTTGCTATTACTGCTTTCAATTTTATCATCATCGTGCTTGTTTATTTATTAGCATTTTTGTAGGTAGTAGCTTGGCTAAGGCACCAGCCACCCGTTGAAGTACTACCGCTAGAGAGTTATTGGGTCCTTTGACTGGTCAGAGAGTACTACATTGCATCTCTCTCTCTGGTTGCGACTCATATCATCTTTGCCGACACCTACACCAATAGCCTGGCCTATTCTTTACAAATTCTCCTCTTTCTTCATACACGACTACACTGAAAACGCCAGACAATTATTCTTCTTCTCAAAAGGCAAACTACAGCACTGTCATTATTCAGTGGCTACTTTCTTCTTGGTAAAGGTAGAAGAGACTCTTTAGCTATGGTAAGTAGCTCTGCTTGGAGAAGGACGCTCCAAAATCTTACCAGTGTTCTATAGTCTTGGGTAGTGCCATAGCCTCTGTACCATGGTCTTCCACTGGCTTGGCTTAGAGATCTCTTGCTTGAGGTTACACTTATGCACGCTATTCCATCTTGTTACTCTTCCTCTCGTTATTTTCAAGTTTGTATATGAAATCTTTATTTTAATATTATTTTTCTTAAACTTCCCTTGTAGTTTTTCTTATTTCTTTTCCCCACTGGGCTATTTTCTCTGGTGGGGCCCTAGGGCTTATAGCATCCTGCTTTTCCAATTAAGGTTGTATACAGCTTAGCTAGTAGTAATGATAATAATATTAATGATAATAATAATTATTATTATTATAATTCATTATTATTATTATTATCACTATTATTATTATTATTATTATTATTATTATTATTATTATTATTATTATTATCGTTGTTGTTGTTATTATTATTATTATTTCTAGTCCCCGAGAAATTATTATCTTGTAATTTATGCTTCTCCGACTTGTGACTCTTCTTGATGATATACGGATAACATTGGACTTGGGAATCCAAATTTGGTATAAGTTATGGAATTTCGTATCTTTACTAGTTAAATATTTTTTAAAGTTTGCTCTCTGTAAATAAAAATATTCTTAAAATCTTCCAATCATAATTAAGTTATTGCAATTTAAATATGGTGTAATCTTCCCATAGAGTTACACAGCAAGTTAACTTTGCCACTTCTTGTCCCAGAAAATTTCCTCTCTCTCTCTCTCTCTCTCTCTCTCTCTCTCTCTCTCTCTCTCTCTCTCTCTCTCTCAAACACACACACACACACACACACACAATATTTGTATGTTGAGGTGACAAACCGAGGAAGGTTTGCGAAGGGTATGGGTTGACTCCTTAGAAATCCAGTACAGTATTCCTATGTTGACCATACGCATCAAATTTGGTACCTGGTTATTTGTCTCTGCGGAATAAAGTGGAGGGGGAGGTGATATATGAAGGGAGACTGGGGAAGGACAAATGGTGATAATCCTTTCGTCAAAACGTGTACCATCATGTGTTTTTAGGAAATGAAGTTGCCTTGACGAGGTAATCCTCACTTCCGCCGTCGTGAAACCATTTATCATATAATTTGTTTTTGATACTACCGTTCTTTTAAACATCGCAAGATGATTTTCGTTCTTTATTATTTATTACAAATATTGCTTCAAGATGATAAAATAAATGACATTGAACAATTTGAACATTTCATCAAGGTCTTAATGTAATGTAGTGTCCCGAAAATTTCAATAGAGAGTGGAATTTGGGACTGCTAGAGCATGGAGAAGAGCAGCCTCTAATCTAACCATTTCTCTCCATCATTCCGCGCGACAGATCATTGGGCATCCGACTCTTGATTACGTTAAATTGCCCTGAATCTGTTCCAGCTCCTGATATAAAACTGGGTGAACTTATTGTCTATGGATTATAGATCCTCCACTCTTCCAGTCTCCCGTATCCCCCCCCCCCCCCTTTTGTTTATTGGAAGAGAATCGACGTAGTGACAAGTAGAATTCACATTATAGCTGACCTATATCAATCTTGGGTGTAATTTTGTGCATGTATAAACAGCACTCCCTTCTTTGAATTCCTTTTTTTCCCCTCTTGGATAGAAACGTAATAGGAACAAATTTATATCATAAATAGGATACTATGGTGAATTTAATGAAATTTATGAACATTGTTCTAATTTGGGGGATATTTGCTTTCTTGTTAAGGTTCATGTTTTGTGATTGAGAAAATAAGCTATCCCTCAAAATTAGGTTTGTCAATTCTGACGTAATGTAGTGAGACCATAATATTGATTATGTAGATGACATGCTGGTCTGTTTCCTTTTTTTGA
>NC_090728.1:95499690-95515278 GCF_036898095.1 Palaemon carinicauda
TTTAACGCTTTCTTTATTTACCTTGTTAAGTACAAAACCTTTTACGGTAACGTAATTGTATGATACTTCTCCTAGCGAAGAACCACGATATCATTTCATAAACAAAATAATATAAAAAATAGGGTAAAATACATGCTCTGTTTCCACTTGATTTTTTAAATATGTGAAGTGTAATTAGTGTTTGTTTAATCCAATGAATGAATGAATCAGCAACTGTATTAATAAATTACAATATTTAGTTTAAAATAGACCATTAGAGTTATTTTACTGGTCCTTGTTTGGGCGACAAAAAGTTTGGGGCTCTTAGTACACCAAAGATTTTTTCAATTATTATGTTTAAATTACCAATTAGCATTTTTTCCTTTTTGGTGAATGGAAGGTCCTTCATTAGATCCCTTATTGCTTATAATGGCGCTCTAGTTCTCAATTCGGTGTTCATTAACAGCTCAGATTAAGCCAGTCCCCCGGCTGATTGTCTCGGCGTGAAAGTTGATTAAAGGAAGGATTCATATAAGCAGAAATTAATGCTCTTCTCCTATCTCCCACTATTGGTGTGGTACGTTTTTGGTACAGATTGTTTATAGGTTTGCGGTTATATTACAGATTGGCGTATAATCAATTGCTACGTATATTGTGCCTGAACAAATACTTTGGGTTGAATTAACACTGTAGATAGATGTTTTGGGGTATTTTGGATTTTATTTGAATATAAATATATACAAGGTAATTGGATGTAGAATGAAAACTTAGACTTTTTATGGAATCAACAGCGACTTTAGCTTCTGAATTTTGTTATGGAGTTACGTTAGAACTATATTCTGTGGGAAAATTCATAGAAATAACTATTATGGCAGAGGCAAGAGTGACAGTGCCCTAGCAGCACAATGCCCTAGACACTGACCATATATCCATATGATCAGTGCCCAAGCTCTCTTTCCACCCAAAATAGGACCAGGTAGGGCCAGGCTATGTGCTGATGACTCAGCAGGTAGACCAATAGGCTCCCCCAAACACTCATTCTTACCTCACAAGGGTAGTGAGGTAGCAGACACTACAAGAAACTATCGAGTTAGAGCGGAGGCTCGATCTCCCGTTCAACAGAAGGCCAGGTAGACATGTTTCCAATAGGCCACCTCAACACTCTCTCTCTCTCTCTCTCTCTCTCTCTCTCTCTCTCTCTCTCTCTCTCTCTGTTGCTACATATCTAATGGATTTATAGAAAATGAATAAGATTACTATTATATAATATTTCAGTTTTACAAAATGAAATAAAATCCCCAGTTCAATACTGACTTACAGATATCAAATGAAGGGGGTTGTAACTACCAATTAACAAGATATTTTTTGTGATTAATATATTAATAAAGCAGCTTATTTTTTTCTTAATAAAATGGAAACTATAAAATCATGTCCTGGTACGTCCAATAATGAAACATTCGTAATATAAAAACCTGGAAGATAATGTTCAGTATTGTCAATTGTAGCAAGTACTGCTACTACTTATAATTGTTATTGCATATACTGCCACGTAATGCTCTTTTTTTCTAATGGGATTACTATATAAAAGTAACAGGCTGTTTAACATTCCACTCCCCCACGGAGACTTTATACTTTCCGTCGTGTCGTCTTTTTAAAAGTAAAATGTTGAACGTGTTTGAAATGTCAATTTTGGCCTCAGGGAATTTAGAGATTAATGTTCTTGGCCCCGGTGATATGCATTATTATTATCACTTTTTTTGCGCTACCTGTCTTTTCTAGGAATTTTTTTTTCTATTGAGATATATATATATATATATATATATATATATATATATATATGTCTGTTGCTTCTAATAGAATTGGCGTCCTAATGTCATTGTAGTTTGTGCTCTGATTTCCTTTTTTTTTTTCCAAATAAAGTTATTTCCAATTTTGGTAATTAACTTCGTAAATATTTTTGATAGGCATGAGCTGAGTTCCCTTGGTTATGTAAAAAAGAAATCAACGTCACTATTGTTCGGTGCTTATATAGCTTACAGGAATAACTGAAAAGTAGTTGCTTCACAATGGAGGAGAATTGCCTCTGTGGGATAGGAAGAGAACTTTCTTCTTTGGTCTATTGGACGTTTCCAAAGTTCCAAAGATATGATTTATTTGAGATAATTTATATTGTAAGCTATTTTGGTCAAAGTGGCTAATTTTCGCGTTTTTACTGTCTTATTATCATAAAACAAATAACGGATTAAAGCCTCTTGTTTCCTTGAATATTTAATAAAAATCATCTTTCCATCATTAAGTCGATAGGTCCAGGGCAAAATGACCTCGGTAATTGATAATCGTAGTCATTATGGAATATTAAGCTGATCGTTTTGGTAATTAATGTTAATAGTAACTTTTTTCCAATTTATCTTTGCGAGAAGGCTGGCATACATGGATTATATATGCAGTCTCGTGTTGCTCAGATAAAGAGCCGGTATTTAATTATGTGCTTGCGTTATTCACGTTGTGCATAAATCATTGAAATTGGCTATAGTGTAACTCGTTTTGGCACTAGTCTCTTTACGTAGGCGTACTTGGTACTGCTTTTAAGTTGACAGAAAATAAATAATTAAATAAATAGATAAAACCTGGTAGAAATTTCTTTACTTTGTTATTATTGTCGACCGCGTGAATTATATGCATGTTCTCTGAATTTGCAGGTAAACGGCAGTCTAAAAAAATTATTGATAACTGCCACCCCTTTTTCATTTGTTTGTTTATAAACTGCTTATGTCTACCATAAGGTAAGGCCCTGACACACTTTAATCTGTGTATTATGCGACTGGCGTTGCTTATAAAATGGATGGGAAAAAGCAAGGCTACCTTCATTCTGCGTTTGTGACAGGAATAACAGGATGAGCTTGGTGGACGTGTACGTGTGTCCAATTTTTATCTCTCCCTTAATTCAGAAAACCAGAGAATGGATTTTTAGTGTTATTCAGCGCATATGTCGGCTTTAACGAAGCGATGTGTTCCAAAAAACAAACGAGAGATTGCACCGGGGGCTAATGCTCTCCTGCCAGCTGGGGACATTCATCACAGCGGTTGGTGGGAAAACTTTGGCTTGTTTTGATAAAAAGGTGACTCTAGTTGGAGGTGATAGTCGCGGAATTGTGTCAGTTATTGTAGGGGAGTTGGTGTGGGGTTTATTCGATTTTTTTTCTTCTGTGAATTATGAGAGCTCGGGAACCCTGTCACATATGAGCTATTTCACTTGTATTTCATGTGATTTGGGGTATTTTGTCTTACCATTTTGATTTTCTTGTAGTTTCGTCAATCTAAGGCCTTCCATTTTTATCGAAGCATCGTCGTAACTTTATTAAAAATTATTTTCGTAAATTATTTTCGTGGAGGATGGCTTATAAACGCTCATTTTAAGCTCCCCTAAAGGAAATAGATGAGAAAATAGTAGTGGAGTCTTTCTTTAGAGCATAACGAAACAGGGAATGTATTAGAAACTTGGACAAGGAAGAGATAGACAATTTTATGAAAGTAATAATAAGATCAAGAAGTAAAATTTAATTTATACTGTATATGATGTGAGGACTGACATTGACTGGATTCTAACGGACCTACATGGAATCAAAATAAACGAGGTTGCTTTTAAGGAGGTTGGGGAGAAATGTGGAAGGGAAAAAAGATGTGGCAGTATGTGCAATGTTATTGAATTTAATTTTCTGATTCAGCTTTGTCTTATAAATATGAATTGATTCATTATCCAATCAGAGGACAAGTTTTAAACGAGTGACATAAATTGATATCAGCTTGATATGATAAAAATAATTTCTTTTCACCAAAGCTTTTAATTGCAGCTCTCACAATTGACATATATTGGGTTATTATTTCATAGCATCAACATCCCTTTCGCGTAATAAGGAGTACACAGCTTCACCCAATAACCTAGTAATGCTCCTTTACAGCACAGGCGGCGGGGCTAGAGGAAATCCTTTGTAGGCTATAAGCATAACCCGCCTTGAATTAATATTACCAAGGTCGTTTCGGTGCACACTGACCTGTATCGTATTGCGTACAAGAAAATTAACGGGTTTAATCAAGGATGTTAACAGCGACATCAAATGGTTTTATTTTTAATCAAGTATCATGCATTAGGAAGTTTGAAAGATATTGAGAAAATCTTAGGACTAAACGGGCCGTATTTCACTTTAAATTTATACCTTTTGGGCTAAGGTCGGATAAGAATGTTATCGTCAGTAGAGGTGGATGTTTATTTCTGGCTTAGTATAAGTTTAATGTTGTTGGAATATATCAATTTATACATAAGTAAACACTTTTTCTCTGTATGTAACTGAGAGCATATATACAACTTCTCTAATGGCATAAGAATATCACATTTATTATTGTTAAATATACATAATATATTCGTTAATCGTATTGTCCCTGCCAATGCTCCAATACACATTTCGTTTTATATTTTGTTCTGTTCGAAACAGAAGGAAAATTGACATCTCCGTAATTGCCATTTCTATTTCCAAAGTAAACACGTTCTCTTTTTGTCGCTTAGTTTTCATTGGCGTTGTTAGAAGTTTGATAGAAATATTACTATCTAGTGAATCCTAACTATTACCCTTGTTACGTATATGATAATCTTGAGAGAGAGGGAGAGAGAGAGAGAGAGAGAGAGAGAGAGAGAGAGAGAGAGAGAGAGAGAGAGAGAGAGAGAGAGAGAGAGAGAGAGAATGGGGATTCAAAATCACTCCACGCGTAGATAGAGTGTACAATACTATCACGAACTAACGGCATATCAAGATTAGGGACGACTCTTTTAATATCTTTATGTAATAGGCAAAAATGCATATAATTAATTATATTAGTTATGCAGATGCTCATCTGATATCCAAGGCTTCCCAGAGCACGTTTTAATGTAAAGACCTGACCATATAAATGGTTATTGGTTGGAATTGTCATATACAGTATTTCAAAGGTTGTAAAGATCTTTCATGTTTTAATTAAGAAGTAGTTATAGGCTACCCAATTTTTGTTGGTTGTAGGTCTAATCATGATAATAAAAAAACGAAGTTTCAAGTTTCCTTAATTATAGGCTTATAGGTATCCAAATACTGATCTATTTGGAATACATAAAACAATCTCTCTCTCTCTCTCTCTCTCTCTCTCTCTCTCTCTCTCTCTCTCTCTCTCTCTCTCTCGTATAATTTTTCGTTTGCAAATTACCCCCCTTCAGTATAATGAAACGACTACTATGGTTTGAGTAAGTTTTTTTTTTTTTTTCTTTAAAACCCTTTGTTTTGCCACTTGTTCGTGTGTTTATGCGTACTACTGCCTCCACGTTAGAGAACATTACGAAGCAGAAAATTAAATCTCGAGACAAAGAGTTAGAGTTTATTATTGGTCAACTTCGTTATACATGTCATCAGTTTCCATTTGTGCTCAAGTACGAGAAGCATAAATGAATGGCAATCGAAGTTTGTAATCACTTGTCCAAAACAAAGAAGGCAAATGATTACTGTCACTCAGCTTTAATTAACTTGTTGAAGTCCAAGTGGTTTTCTGACGTACGGGGTGAATGAAGCTCGATTACTTGAGAAGTGAATTCATTAAAACAGGAAATGCAAAATGAATGGGATTTTATTCAATATGATAAGAGGATACGTGGTTGATAAGTTATTTTTTATTTTTTCAACAAAGGAAGTATATTTGGGAATGTTAGTAATATAACTGTTTTATCTACTCAATCCGTTTTCCCTGGCAGGGAATAGCTCCAGATATAACCCCAGTAGTCCTTCACGTTTCACATCATTTTACTGTTGTAAGAGTTGATGCTATGGTGGAAAAGTTTTTCTTATTACATCTGTTACAGGCGATGATAATTTTGGTGATGTTACTGGTATCAATATTTATAAACTGTACGCCATGAAGCATTCGTATAACTGTTATTGCAAAGACTAATATGACCTCTGTAGGTTGTCTCAAAAATTCTCCGGGTTAGTAGTTTTATCCGATTTTCTGGACGAATTAAGTTTTGAGGTAGTTTTATACATGTTCTAGCTTGGTGCCTATTAGCATTTGCAAAGCCAGACAACAAAAATAAATCAGCGAATCAGTTAGTCACTAATTCCCGTTCTTTAAATAGAAACACTTTATTATTGTTGGGTTTTAATTTATACATGTCGAATATTCCATTTTTCCTTCTATGGTTTGTGTTTAATTAATATGACCCAAGTTAAGAGTGGTCTAGAATATTTCCTCTATCGCCCATCAATTGGGAACGTTTGAAAATTAAAATTTTTACCCGGTTTTTTTTTTTTTTCGTAGGTTCGTTATTAGTATTTGCTGATCACACTGGTCACCCAAATTGAATATATAATACATATATATATATATATATATATATATATATATATATATATATAATATATATATTTATATATATATTTATATATATATATATATATATATATATATATATATATATATATATATATATATATATATATATATATATATATATATATATATATATATATATATATATATATATATTTGTATATATATATGTATGTGTGTATATATATATATATATATATATATATATATATATATATATATATATATTTATATATATATATACACACACACAACAAAAGCAATTGCTGCTGTTTCTAGTCCGCTACAGGACAAATGCCTCAGACATATCAATTCATGTCTGGGGTTCAACCAGTTTTCATCACCCCGCTGGCCATTGCGGATTCGTTGATGATGGTACATTTTCGTCTGATCGCTCACAGCAAACCGACCTATTACTAACTAATACGGGTGGCCTTGACTAGTACATCTTTGCTGACCATGGCGATACAATATATATATATATATATATATATATATGCACTGTATATATATATATATATATATATATATATATATATATGCACTGTATATATATATATATATATATATATATATATATATATATATATATATATATGTAAGGATGTATGTTATGTATGTATATAGCCTATATATACTCACCAAAAATGCGATTGACATCGGAAACTTATATATTACAACAAACTTTTTGGAAAACCATATTTCCAATCATCATGGCTAATACTTGAATATCATCACAAATCAAAAGACACTAATGTTTAGGCTAAGTAGGAAGATTCCTAGTTGTAACGAAAATAGTCCAAAACGTTGAAGTTGGGTATTTAGTCGCCTTTCTCGTAAATCTGAATTCTCCTAGAAGTGTAAATTCTAATATATATATATATATATATATATATATATATATATCAAATAAGCAACAAATACTCTATGATGTGGAATTCTCCTAGATCTGGTATCTCAGACTTATGGGTAAATTTCTTTAGTGATTAATGTTTCTGCTCAATCAAAGATTCGAACCTATGGCCTATAGAAATAACAGTAATTGAAATTATAATTTTTGATGAAGAAATCTCATCGTAATTGACAGTAAATTGATTATTTAGTATGAATTGAGGGTGAATGAGTGGATGGATTATGATTTAGATGATTGATAAATGCTCGATGTTTGAGACGAACCTTATGGGTGAATTATCAAAACTTCAGTGTACATAATATAAAAGTGAAAAGTGGCTAGAATAGTGTTACTCGCCGAATAAAGGACCCGATTTAGAAACATTTTTTTACATATGAATCAATATGTGAATGGCCGGGAAAGTAGTGAGTATATGAGTGAGCGAGTTTTATCGTTAATTTATAAGTGTTAAAATTTTCCGAAATTCATGCCTGTGGAGGTTTAATGAGACAACTTTGATAACTAAAAATCAGCCTAGGTGAAACAGACCTTGGCTTGAGATTATTGAGTGGACGATTTAGTTCTCGTAAAGTGAGTAGGTAAGAGGTTTGTTGGAAAACGAGGTTATTAATGAACAGTTGATAAAACTGAATGACAGAGTGCATCTTGTAACTTGAATAAGTTACTGATTGCAACTGGAATTGAGTAAATCGATTAGGAAGTGTTGCTTAATATATGAAAAAAATATCTGTTGAAACTGAACTTGACAAGAATTTACCAGAATGTAAATGAAGGATTATATTTTTTTTTTTTTTTTTTTTATGTTGGAATTCTGAATGTAATGAAGTGTATAACCAGTGATTACGCCAAAAAAATAGTATTGCATGGATTCTATTGAATGAGATATTTCCTTAAGATTGTGAATAAAAATGTTTTGAAAGTGAGTAACTGACTGAACGAAGGGAAATCCTGCACAGTATAGCATATAAATAATTACTGTTTCATGTTGCTTCTTACATTTACACACTTTGTGCATTACAAATAACCTTTTTACATTATCTTTCTTATTCAGCATGATTATAGTAGTGATGGTAAGACAGGAATCAATCTGTACATATTGCGAAAATATCTTTAATTTTATAGTTGTTTTTTCTATGGAAGCTTTAAAGTGGAAAAGCATTCTTGGATTTTATATCCTTTTTAGATGTTTTTCGTTAAACCTGGGATCTCGTTGGGCTACTTTTCTTCCGCTTGGATGCGATTCTTGATCGCTGGGTTATGATATATCGTAGGTATTGATCTTTTAATATTTAGCTATTATGGATTTACCGGTATTACCTTTTAGCTTTGGTATCTAGACAAAGGGACTCTTGTATTTGTAGGTTGTTCATTAGGCTTTCACGAAGAGATGAGCTTAGGAAGATTTGGAATGTTAAAATCGTTAATTTTTGATAGAAGCTGGAGCTTTATTAAAGAAATAATAAAAAGGTATGATCATTATATTTAAGGTATTGCCTGATTTTTATCAGTGTATTTCATTTGTATTAGCTGTGTAACAGTACCAGTTATTTGCGTTTTTTTATCCGTTACATAAAGCTTGACCTGATCAATGTAGTACTGGTAGCCATGATTGAATGCATTTTCTCTCTCTGTATCAGTTTTTTCCTTACAAAATTCCAAGGTATCTTAAGTGGATATTAATGGAAAGTATTTATGTAGATACCCTTTTAACATTTTTTCGTATAATGGTTTTGATTTATTTGGTTATATATTTAGTGATGTATTTGACCAATTATTTTGGTGCAGTTATTATTGTAAAGTATATGTACTTTTTGATGCTAAGAAAATTTTATTGATACCGTGTTTTATGATTGAATTAAGTTTTGAAAATGACCTTTTCACTGACCACCTAATAAAGATCAGGCGTTCTGTCAAAACGTTATTTTCAAATTCACATCTGGGATTTCACTTTTTACTGTGCACTATATTGTAAGTCAATTTTTATCATATTTATTAGAAAAAAAAACAACTGATTAATTTATTAGTTTTATATAATACTTTAGGGAACCTAAATATAAGTTGCTGACAGGTCCGACCATTCCTAAGATGTTGTGGTAACCCCAAAAAAATTGATAAAGATATCGATAATGTGAGTTATCTTTAAATTGGTTAGACAACAAATTATAAGTACATCCAGGAAAAGAATTCGGTTATGATTTACGTTTTCTACTTTAATTCAAAGCTTGATATAGAGTATAGTGTTTGCACTTTATGTAGAAAGTATTAATATCTCGACCGATTGGGCTCTGTTAAGGCAATATTTCATCACACTATCTCATCCAGACCATGGCATTGCACTCGATGACAACTAGATAATGCAGCGCTGACGTGAGGACTGCGAAATAAATTTAGAATTTGGTGACTCGCAGTTGAGAATTGTTACTATCTTGGCTTTATTAAGAAATTATAGCAAAATGTGGTGCGCTCTCTCTCTCTCTCTCTCTCTCTCTCTCTCTCTCTCTCTCATTACATTGCGGCTTTTTTTAAGTATTTTACAATACACCTATTTCTTTACATCTCAGCGTTATGCTTGTAGGAGCACAGACATTTTAAATCTGATATTTATTTCTAAGTTGCATAGAAATAGTTAATTTTCTCTAACAAAAGGATTTTGTCTGGAAGTGTTCATTTCTTTTCTTTTCAAGAGGCGATCGTTAGCAATATAGAGGTACAGTGATTAGGGAGAACACAAACTAACGTACAAATACGCTGATGGCGTAATGGATTCAGGAGAAGAGTTTGGTAAACAATGCGAAAGTGATATTGATGTTTTGTTTACTTAGTCCGCTTATATGAGTTTTCCATTTTACCCGCAAGGAGGTAGAGCATTTTTTGTTTTATTTACTTTTTAATCCATATTTAAGAGGGTGTACAATATATGATTAGACTACGCAAAAAAAAATTTAAAAGTATTATTTTATTTAGTTACGGATATACATAATACTTTCAGTGTCTCAAGAGATTTACATATTACAAATTGTGTTGGCAAGCTTAACGAGATTTCTTGGTCATGAACAGGAGTTCTTACTGGTATTTCGTTTCTTATTTTTAAACTTTTTATCTAGCTCATCCTGGTCTTTTTTAATCTGGTTGTTACATTTAACGATTTTCTTTTAGATAAAGATGTTACCGTTTAGTATAGCTGTGAAAGTACTGATTATATGGCTTGAAAGACAAGCTTAATAACTTATGTCGTATTTAAATAATACCGAAACCGTTTGCTATTTTAGAAACGCTGTAACTTTTAAATGACTACTAATAATGCTCCTTATCTCAGATTCATAGTAATCTGATATAATTTTACTTCGATGTCTAGTACTTGATATTAATTAGATAATAAATTATTATTAATTTTGTGTGATCTCTATTTTGAAATCACTCTTATTAAATTCTAATAATATATATGTGGGAGCAATTTTTTTTATTGACATTTAATGGAATAATATTTTTGTACCAGTTTCAGGAGAAAAATATTTAGCTATAACACATTTGCACTAAGCTCCTTTTGGTACGTTTTAGCTTAATATTATTTATATTTTGTTTTAAGATTAGTAAATGTTATTATGCTCTCAAGGGTTGTTTTTTTTATGACTGTAATGTGTGTGAGTAATACAGTATATTGAGTATAAGAATTCTTTTGAAATAACATATGTAAAGTTGGCATAATTTCCCATAATATGGTTTACATTGTATTCTCTTTTTCAAGTATTTTGTTTGATGCATATTACATTTCACGTTGGTTTAAAAATGGAGTGGGTTTTGTTGCCTGGAAGCTTGTTGTGAGTCGCACGCATATAATTATGCTGTTAAAGTTGCCGTCGGATTGTAATAACAATTTTGCGAGGTAAATATGCAGCGGAGTAATGCAGTCTCTCTGTCTCTTACATTAGCATAATTAATGTGCTTTATACGAGAATTCTCTCTCTCTCTCTCTCTCTCCTCTCTCTCTCTCTCATTTGCTCCTAATTACATGTGATGATATTTTTTTATATTTTTTATCTTTAATTTTTGTCAATGTACAGTATACGTATCATGTTATATTTTGGAGACGTTTGCTTTATGATGTAACTGCTTGTGCTTATTGCAATTGTTATTAAGTTTGGTCGTCATCGTTACTGTTACATTTTCTTTTATCTAGGTAGATAGTATTAATTTGTTATTTATACTCAAGAAGCGCTATCAAGTTTTTAGATAATAGATCGTTGTTTTTGCTACATTTTATCATATCTGTACAGTATATCTGAATTTAATCTTATTTAAATACAATACTTGATTTTAGCTTTTAATTGTTTAGAACTCATCAGATTTAATCTTTTCAACACCTGTGGTAACTAGCAACTAAGAATGTGCGCGAGTTTATGGCTCACAAACAAAAGAAAACTCCATTTGAGAAATAGGAGTAGATATTGATAGCAGTTAACATAACACAGTATTTGTGACCACGTCGTGATTGTTCACCTTTTTGATGTTTTATCGACACTGATCGGTGTTCAAGCGACCTCCCGTTACCAACTGTGTCAACACGCTAATAGTAATTCTCTTGGCAGCTGAGAGGAACCAAAAATAGGAGTTGAAAAAGTATGAAAAACTAGAAATAGCATGCTAAGTATCATATAACAATATTTCTTGAGGAAGAGAATATTTTGAGTATGCTTCGTGTATTTTTTTCTGATATAAGTAGCTACGATATCAAGAAATATCTTCAGATTTCCCTGTGGCATTTGTTACTGCTGGTTGAAACTACCTTTGGCTGGAGCTTACGCTGGGTCTGTTTATTGCTATTAAATCAAACAACGAGAACAGAATGGAAAAGTAACTCTTACGTTAAAACAATTCTAGCCCAGCTACATGTTTCGTAGAGAGAGAGAGAGAGAGAGAGAGAGAGAGAGAGAGCGCGCGTAAGTAATAGTCGCGAGTCACTTAGGCGTTTCCCACTTAGTGTCTCCTCCAGGGGGACTCTTCAGTAGTTTTCAGGCTTATCCCCCCCCCCCCTTTGCATCCCTCCCTGTTTTCCGGGGTCTCCAAAGGGCCGTTTAACTTTTTACCAGACTTAGCACTTTACGTCTTGAGGGCGCGAGAACGGAACTGGCAAGGAGATAACAGTAAGTAACACAAGGGATATGAGAGGGGAAGTATTATCGTTACTTAAAATGGCTCTCTCTCTCTCTCTCTCTCTCTCTCTCTCTCTCTCTCTCTCTCTCAATTACAGGCTTAAATGCCTGCTGTGTTAAATTATTTTGAATCTCCTTATTATGTATGTAATATTTAAGAACTTTTCAGAATTCTCTTGATTTTTTACCAGTTTTAGTTAAAACTTTATTGCTTCTCTTACTTTATTTCCCTCGCTGGTTCATAGCCGCATATACCAGAGCTTTCTCTCTCTCTCTCTCTCTCTCTCTCTCTCTCTCTCTCTCTCATTTTAACTAGTCCCATGACATTTGATTGTATTTCTCCATCATCTTAAGTCCAATGGTAGGAGTATAAACTCAAATAAAACTCATGACCTTATCTTATTCCTTGTATGGAGAGAGAGAGAGAGAGAGAGAGAGAGAGAGAGAGAGAGAGACTGATATTAGTCGATAGTCCACCTTTTGATATCCATTCCAAAGGGGATTTTATCTTTGATTCTTTTACTTCCCAGAAATGCGTTATTTTTTTTTAAGTCGTTGGCGGATAAAAGTATTGATTGCTCCTGAGCTTACATCTAATATCTGTCTTGATTTTCTTTTGAAGCTAATTAGGTGTACGCCATTATTTACTTTTGCCGATCTTGGATGTTGTACTCCAGGAGGATGATGTGATATTAAGTTCTTTTAACAATACCACAACTACTGCTGCCTCTGCTAATATCGTTATCAGCATACAGTGAATGGAGACCATAATCTTTATATCTTAAATTAATGATTACTTGCAACAAGAACAAATATTTATATTTTTGTATTGAATTTGACAAGCTCACCTCCCACCTTGTATAAGGTGCACATTGTCAAATTAGTCTATGTGGCAGTGAGTAGTAATTGGATCAAGCTTGCTAGGTCCTCGGACCTTACCTGACGTACTGTCCGCCAAATACTTAACAGGATGTGCCGAGGAACATGCAAATTGTCGATGGGCTAACAATGTTATTTCCCCCAAGAACTTGCAAAAAACGTAGGGTGCACCCTTTTTAAGCCGTAAATTCGAGTCTCGGCTGTAATGTCCTATTATAAACATATTAAAGACTGTTCAGTAAAAAGACTTGCTCCAAATTATTTAGAAAACTCACAAGTTTTGCCTCGTCACCAATTTATGTTTTGGAGGGAATCGGAGAAAACTGAAACTTGTAATTAATCAGTGCATTAAAAAGTTGAAACAGTTATGCATTTTGATTTACCTTGATTAACATATCCTAGAAAAAATCTAATAAGTTTTTAGGAAAGGATAGTAAACTGAATGTGTATGAATAATTTGTTATATTAATACAAAAACACACTAAACCAAGACTCGAGTTTACGGACACCCAGTGTATATATATATATATATATATATGTATATGTATATGTATATATATATATATATATATATGTGTGTGTGTGTGTATGTAATATATTGTCATTAGAATATCGTATGTAATTATGAATTTACAGTATGTGTATGTATGTGTAGAGATTCATTGTTAATATCCCATGTGTATGTTCACATGTATTGAAATATAGATTTGTAAAAGCTTTTATGTTTTTGGGCTACCGTTTCTTCCGAGAATTTTCCCCCTCTGTTGTATAATGGGTGACT
Source organism: Palaemon carinicauda (assembly GCF_036898095.1). Taxonomy (NCBI): domain Eukaryota; kingdom Metazoa; phylum Arthropoda; class Malacostraca; order Decapoda; family Palaemonidae; genus Palaemon; species Palaemon carinicauda. Next base: position 95,513,795 of record NC_090728.1, read on the forward strand.
GAGAGTATCATTTCCTGGGAAATAGGAGTGGGGCACCCATGTTTTTAAATGAGCGGTTAATTGCCCCCTTAAGAGTCTCGAATGGTGTAGAGATTGTTTTGCTCCAGAGAGAGAGAGAGAGAGAGAGAGAGAGAGAGAGAGAGAGTCCTAAAATCTCGTTTTCTTTATATACGTTTTTTTCTCTTATTGTACTGTACACCCTGAGATATATTTTTTTTATTTGATATTGAATTTTTTTTTTGGTTTCCTTGTTACTTTCGGAGTTTTTATTATGATTATTATTACTAGCCAGTCTAAAATCCCAATTGGTGAAGGAAAATATTGCAAGCCCTAGGGCTCCGACTGTAGATGTGATATAAAAGAAATATTGAAATATCTTTAAGATCAGCTACATTGTTGAATATATCATTCATATATACCGGGTAATCTATGAACCGATATTCATGTCACCAGTTAAAAAAAAGTATTTGTAGCAAATTTGAAATTTCGAAGCTCCACTGATTCAACTACCAGATTAGGAAGGTCATTCCTCAATCTGGTTACAGGTGGAATATAACTTCTAGAATACAATGTAATATTGAGCTTTATGGTGAAGAAGGCGAGATGTTAGAATTACTTACTATCCATTTCAGTCAAAAAAAAATTTCTATAATATCTTTCATACTAATTATTTGATGGGAACGGTACTTTGACACACCACTCTAGACTTCTTAATATTTAATAATATAATGCATTGTCAATTCATATTACTTAAAGTAAACTCTTGACCTTTTGAAAACCTAAGTCAAATAAGTTAGTTAACTAAGTTGCCTTACAATTTCTTAAATCCTTATACCTAAAATCAAATCTCATAATTTAATTTAAAACCCACCTATATAATCTCAAGGGCTTCATATATTTAAAACTGAGGTTGATCAATTTTTAAACCGTAGACTACAGTAATTGTATTTATCTTATTTAATATATCTCCAATCTGCACTCCTTTTTCCTTTGCTGTTATGTTCCATAACTGGACGACTTTCCCTGCTGGTGCCCCTTGTATTTTATAGCATAATGCTCCAACAGTTGGGGTGCTAGTGTGGCAAATTATGATAATGCTAATATTAATAGTACTGATAAAGGGAGCATGAAATCTCTCTCTCTCTCTCTCTCTCTCTCTCTCTCTCTCTGACAGCTAATAGAGACATTCAGAATTCTTAAAGGAATAACAAATGTTGACCATAACAACCTCCTCACGTTTAGCACAAATCAATCCGGAGGTAACGGATACAAACTGTATTGAAAAGGTGCACCACTACTCCATGTTGCAATTTCTTTACATACAAAACAGCAAATACATGGAACATACTTCCAGCGGATGTGGTGAACAGTAACATGGTAAACTAATTCAAGGAGAAGTTAGACTACATCATAGAAACTCTCTAAACGTTTAAAGTAATTCTCTTTGCCCAAGAACAAGGGAGTCTTCGCGGATGGACCATTTT
>NC_090728.1:95520778-95545778 GCF_036898095.1 Palaemon carinicauda
TCTCTGTATAGCGTCAAATTACGATTATTATAGCCTGTGTGGATTAGATTCTGAGGGAACCCGACAGTGCTCTGTTGTGTCTGGTGTATATTATTATTACCTCCTACAAGGCGGTTATAATATCGAGTCTGTTTATGTTTATATGTCTGTGTGTCTCTGTGGACAAGATCACGTCTAAACTACTCGACAGCTTTTGGCAAAATTTTCACCACATATAGAACTTAGGTCTTGGCCGATCCCATTAAATTTTGTAGATGATCCGGATCCGGATTTGTATTTTTTGCCATTTTATAGATAACGTCAAAACAAATTGACTGATTTTGACGAAATTTCCACCACAGATAGATCTTATGCCATTGACGACTCCATTAACGATTGGAGATGATATCGTTTCGGATTCTATATTCGAATTTGCATTTTTCACAATTTTAAAGATTACTTCAAAACAAATTGACGGATTTTGAAGAAATTAGATTTTCACCGGATTTTAACAATGGATAGATATTATACCTCGGAAAAAACCATGAAATTTTGGAGGTGATATGGATCAAGATCACGAGTCTAGATCAATATTGCATGGTTTACCATCTACTCATCTACTGTATGGTCAGCATATGAAAAGGGGGATGCAATGTCCGTAGACTTTAGTTAAATGGTACAGTAGATTCATCAACTACAGTCAGCACTAGAAAAAGGAAGGTTATTTCCGTAGAATTGAGTGAAAAGATGGTGATATGCATGGGCGGTGGTCTGAAATCTCTGATTGGTCTTATTATTATCACTTTTTTCATTATTATTATTGTTATTATCAGTAGTAGTAGAAGTAGTAGTAGTAGTAGTAGTAGTAGTAGGTGTAGTAGTAGTAGTAGGTGTAGTAGTAGTAGTAGGTGTAGCAGTAGTAGTAGTAGTAGACAAGCTACAACCATAATTAGAACCCAAGGCCTCCATTAAGAAAAGCAGCCCAGGGCGGAAAGTAAATAGAAAAGTAACGAATATACTACAAATGAGAATAATAGGAAATTATAAAATATATTGAGATCAGTAACCACGTTAAATAGATCATTCATATATATAATCTATGAAGCGAAATATGCTTTTACTTTATGAACAGAAAAACATTTGCTACAAGTTTGAACTCCTAAAGTTTCACAGATTCACCACCTGATTAGAAAGAACGTTCAAGAATCGGGTCAAAGATTGGAATAACGCTTCTAGAGTACTGCATAGTATTGAAACTTATGGTGGATAAAGCAAGACTCCTGTAATTAACTGCATATCTAGTACTACCGAATGGTACAGTTAATGTAAAGGATGGTAAAATTTATGAAATACCTTATGCAATATACATAAAGAAGTAAGTGAAAGCCGGCACTAGAGATTGGTGTATCTAAATCTGGGATAAGGAATATGATAGACTGCAAGTATTTGTCCATCAAATTAAAGTGAGTCTGCCGCTGAAGACCGGACAGAACATTCAAAACATGAGAGGTAGATATATGAAACTGTTATATGTAGTGAAATCTTATACTGTGTATTTTGCGTAAACTCTCGTGGATACTCCGTGTGGATAGCGATTTTAAGGTTAAAAGTGTGCTTGTAAGGATTTTTTTTTATTCTATAAATATTGTCCTAACATTTAGTATAGTATGGAAATTCTGATAGCTCAAGGGGGAAATGTAACCATTGCAGAATTAGCCAATCTCACGTGGGATTATGGGCAGGCATCGCATTTCAAAGTATGCCAAGAGTAAATTCCATACATATGTATGCTCTGGTCAAACATGAAGCGTAATTTCATTTAGATTACACTTCCCCTGTGTGTTTAGCTGTTAATTATATTCTGTATCAAGTTTTATGTGGTTCTTACTCCAAAATTTACTGTTCTGTTATGGTGAGTTGTCACGTCCATTGAGGATATTGATTTAGGAAGATTAAACTGTTGAAAGAGTGCAGACAGCGAACAGTAAAGTTTAAGAACTATATGATAATACGGCCTATATGCGCATACATCATTGTTCATGATATGCTCTGTTTCTAAATTTATGTAAATTAATTCGTATCTTATTGGACTATCAGAATTCGCCCTGAGGGTTGAACAGAGTAAACTGCTGAGGGGAAAGTATAAAGCCACTTTGGTAACTTTTAAAATAAATAATCGTAGTTTTATTTGAAAGAAGTTTTAAGTAGAAAAATCAAGTAAAATAAATGGGGGTTTTGATAGCCTAGACTTTTATTCATATTTTGCAATATGTAAGATTTTCATGGGGAGTTGGCGCTGTTTTATCGTAATTGTTTGTCTGCTTTTATAGCAGTTTTCCTTTCAGAAATTCGGGTGCTTAAAGTTTTAAGGCCCTAATAAGTGAATGAAAAGTGTTTTTTATACTGCTATTATCACGAAGTTTTATTTTACTCTGATATTTAATATTCTTTGTATTCACCCGTTGAATTGTTCCCTTCTTAAGTATTTTTTTTTTTTTTTTTTTAAATAAGGAAGGGTTGGTCTTGAAACAAGGGCCCGTGTACTAAAGTCTGAGAATGTCTGGCTTAATGTTATCCTCGACCGGTTCTCAAGAATTTGAAAGATTGCTCCGAGAAACTTGCTGAAGCATGACTTTGTTGTCATAGATCCATGGCGTAACGAAAAATATAACTTCATATCCATAATAAACGCTTATTAAGAATTTGAATATCCCGTTTATATTTTTTATTATTATTAACGCTCCAGAAAAAAAAATCTGTTATACCTACGATTAAGAGGTATATATTATTCATCCCTTCATGAATAATTACTGATAAGTTGCATTTTTAAAGACATCTCGGTTATTCATATATGTTGAATCCTGTATTATATTTAGTCATATTTAGTTAGTAGGTCAGTTATAAACTCTTAACTGGAACTTGAAGAAGTTTACTCGTTCTGTAAAACAGAAACGAGTGTCTCAAAGAGCACTGTTCCTGTTTCAATGAAATTCTTTTGTTAAGGATAATATACGGTCTTTTATACTCCTTAGACTTTAGTTTGGCAAATTTATCAATTGGATCTTAAGGTGAAAGATATTTTCTCTTCTCAACATTAGCTCTCACAGCAACACACATGCAGTATATATTTTATATATATATATATATATATATATATATGTATGTATGTGTATGTATATGTGTGTGTGTATATATATAACTATATATGTATACATATACATATATTTGTGTGTGTGTATATATATATATATATATATATATATATATACATATATATAATATATATATATATATATATATATATATATATATATATATATATATATGTGTATATATATGTGTGTATGTATATACATACATAGTTATCATTAATACAAAAAAAAAAAAAAAAAAAAACAAGTACAAACATACCAACAAGCTACAATGGTGGAGATGGGTTGATTTCAATTCTAAGTACAAAAAACCTGAATTTAACAGGTATAAGTGTGGGAGAATTGTCATCAACTTTTAATCTCTCTTTGTTGCTAGATGGTATGTAACTGTCATCTCATTTTCTTGGACCCAGGGTCTATTCCCCAGCCGACCAGAAGCTATTATCTTTGAGTTGATTCCCCCTTGGGTCTTTGATCCCGAGGTATAGAGAGAATCGAGATATTAAGAGTAGATTAATATATGGCTTATTTGAATATGAAAAACTCGTCTATTTTTCACATGACTATTCTGCAATTTTTCAGATTCAGAAAGGATGAAGTGCTACTGCTGCAGTTTTCTATTGGGAAAGATGACTTTGAGGTTGATTTGCAAGGGGAATTAAAAGTTAATTCGAAAGCTTTATTTAAAAGAGATACAATGTTTGGGAAAAGTAAAGATAAAAGCATTCCTTGAGCAGTTTTTAACCAGTAGCTCGCTACCCCAGGGCATGGCGAAAAGTAGAGGGACTCGTCGTTTTATCTGTACTAGCACTGGATGAAAACACAACGCATACTGCCAAAGAGGATGAACTAATGCCTCTGTGTACAGTATATGATCTTTCGGATAACGCTCAGTTTAGTAGAGGATTTTGTCCGATATCTGGAGGAATGCGATAATGGTTCCCCTGCTGTTGAAACTAGCAAGATCTGCTTGTTTAATTTATATGCTAACTGTCACATTGCTCGGTATCACTGTTTTTTTTATACCTCATAATGAAAAGCTGCGTTATGGATGTATTTGTCAAATTAATTATTAGTTCTACACCCTTCGACCAGCATATTGAATCTTGCAGCTTATTGTTCTTATTGCACATATAAATGTCAGGACTATCATTTCCAGTCCTTGGGGTTCAAGGAATGAGTTAATGGAATATGGACACTGAATAATTATGATTTCCTTGGGATGAGTTACCCTAAATTTATTCTAAGGACAAATACTGGGTCCAATAACAAAATCTCTTTTTCCCTTTTAAATTGCCTCTGTCTAGTAAATGAAAGTATGTTGAACATAATGTTTCTTGAAAATGAAAGTATGTATTTAATGATTATCTCCACTGCCAAACCAGTAAATACAGCACACTAGAGGCTTTCGATATCAAACGGTCTCAGCAACCTCCACGATGCCGCTATATACCACAAACAGCAAGTTCTCTCTATTTTCAAACTTCTCACCTAGCTTTTTCTAATTACAACCTTTGAACCACATTGTTCTTCCTTTTCTAAATGACAGTGTTCCCTTATCAGTCTTGTCAACTGTCCCATTATCGCAATCAAAATCATAGGATGCTGGTGCACACACATACAAACACGCCCACACGAGCGTATATATATATATATATATATATTTATATTATATATATATATATATATATATATGTATATCATTTTCATTAACATAATTGATTTTAATATATGTAAATATCAACCTCAAATTGAATTTAAAGCAGAATTTAACCATGGATATATATATATATATATATATATATCTCCACTGGAAATTATTTTAAGATAAATGCTTTTGACTGGTTAAGGCCCTGAACCTATGCCTCCTGACTCGAAACTGCTCCAGCAGTACACACAACCAACGCGATATCAAGAGAAATACAAGTCCATTCCAAGTCCACTGTACACATTCCTGTAGAATTCAGTAATCTGCACGTCGACTTGAAATGAACCCATCTCTGCCATGAAAGCTCATTAATGAATTTGCAACACGTGGCTATTTATGATGCACCCTTTGTAACTGGTATTAGATTAGTGACGGGAGGTGAGTCTACATATACAGTGTGTGTATGTATGTATATATATATATATATATATATATATATATATATGTATATATATATATATATATATATATATAATCAATATCATCAGCCATTATTAGTTCACTGCAGAACAAAGGCCCCAGACATATTTTTTAGTGTACACTTTGTATGTACAAAGCTGTTATATTCATGTTAATATATATAGACTGTATGCATGTTAAGTAATGCGTTTGTATGTAAGTATATATAGGGTAATCTAGAAATTAAATTTAATGACACCATTACCGCAATTACTTTGAAGACAAACGTAGTTTTTCTTTCATGCAAGCTTTTCCCAACTAATTCATACCCTTCCCGTGAAACATTAAACCTGGCACACCTTTAGTGTTGATTTTCGAAGTAAGTCGGCATTCATCTCCACAGGAACTGCTAATTACGTTGCTTAAGAGATTTCTTTCTGGAGAAATTATGTTTACTTTTCACTGCTTAGCAGGGCTAGGCGTTCTTCAGGGTAAAATGTTGAATGTGAAAACATTTGTATAACCTGAATCTGCAGCTCTCGTTTCATATCAAGTTAAGGCGCTCTCTCTCTCTCTCTCTCTCTCTCTCTCTCTCTCTCTCTCTCAGCTTTCGTTTTATAAATTTGTACGTTTTTATCTCCTTGAATGGCTGTAAATATATCACTGTAAAAGACTGGACTGAATAGCTTACATCCTTTGGAAATTATGCGTTGAAAAATAGTAACATTGAAATGTAAAATATTATTGTAAATTAATGCAAACTCTTATATTACCTGTTTTTTTCTTAGGCAGATAATATTCTTATAAGACCGAATTAGTTTATTTTTACTTCTACAAATTTTAACGGTTACCTTTGATTTTTCCAATACGATTTGTTATAATTTTTTTTTTTTTTTACCATTAATCAAGATTTCACAAAAACTTAATTAAACATGATCATTTATTCTTAAAAGAAGAAACATAAGGGTGGTATAATTAAACAAAGTATATGAGGTTAATTCTATTAGGAACATATACTATAAATTCTTAGTAGTTATTTGTTGTTGTTTTAGTTGAAATAAGATTTTTATAAATTGACAATGGTAACTTGAGTTTTTCCGCTAAAGTTACTCAATCTAGAGCTAAACTTAAATTGATATATCTAATGCTCGTGCACATACACTTACATATGTGCATACAATGTGTGTGTGCGTGCATGAAATGTAATCACAGTATTGTTTGTGAGTAAATGGGTATTTGTATGTGTATACGTTTACATTGGTTGTGGATTCTCCATAGCGACCCGTAGAATAATAAGAAAAAAGAATATTTTAAAATTTTAATATAATTTTGTAACAACTAGTTCCCACATAGACTGAGTTTTGAGAGATTGCGAAATTGAATACGAATTTTATAAACTACTCCAGGGTTGTTTGTCCTAATTCGAAAAGTTAATTTTCATAGAGTTTTCTTTGCCGTATGCACTGAATGTCGACAGTTGTTTATCTTTTCGTCTACAGAACCATGTTGTCAGGATTTCTTCTTTTTTATTGTCTTCTTGCGTCAAATTTTAGTTTTTCGTTTTATAATGAACTTACATCAATTTTTTTATCAACTTTAGGTTGATTGCTCATTGTAATGATTTTAAGAATACTCGTATATAATTAGCAGTAAACTTGTCAATACTTATTCACTTCTGTCTAAAAGGCTCTGGGAGCTACTTGGCATCATCTTTTGCTGACATTTCATCTTTTATTTTTGGTTGACATCTTGAGAACCACTGAGTTAGATTGATACTCAGCATGACTAATTTTCACGAGTTCATTGTCAGATACGGTTACCTTGAATTGGTTAGTCTAAAACCGTCCAAGTGAACGATGGAGATAGTTTGGGGTGTCTTGTTATCATCTTTTAGTTCTATTTTTATTGTGCAAAAATTTTAATCAACATCACAGTTACTTAATTTTTAAAAAAGTTACGTTAAGAAATTTCTGCACTAGTTTTTATAGGTTTGATTATTATTATTTTTTGTATTATTATTATTAGCTTTTTTGTTATTTTAATTTCTCGTATAGGCTACTTCGTCAAAGTTTTCTTCTTTTTTATATCCTATATTGATGATACGTTAAAGACTCTCCTGCATCTCATGGCTCTTCAGAGATTTATTCTCACCCATCCTGTTTCATGAGTGGAACACGTAACATTACACAGCTGAATGCCTTGTTAAACTTAGGAGAATCTCTCTCTCTCTCTCTCTCTCTCTCTCTCTCTCTCTCTCTCTCTCTCTCTCTCGGGGAGGGAATGTTAAAAATGGTGAGCAACATTTCTCTGTTACATGTTGCTTTAGCAAGTTACATTTACTATACTCTATAATTTTTTTACAGTATAAATATTATAATGAATCTCTCTCTCTCTCTCTCTCTCTCTCTCTCTCTCTCTCTCTCTCTCTCTCTCTCACTATTTTAAGACCTGAATTATGATTTGCAGACCCAACCTCTTCTTCCCCCTCCTCTCTTCCCCTTTTCTTAGTCTTAACATTTTTTAGTACCCTTTTCATCAACCCTCTTTTCGTCCTCTCTTCAAGATCCATCCCCTCGGTTATTAGCAAGGCGAAACTGCTTTTTTATGTCGGTTCTCCTCTTGTGCACGGTAATTGTTTACTAATTATATGCTGATTATAAGAATTATCGCTGTTTATTGATTTCATCTTCATGTTTCCGGTTTAATCATGGATTTCGGTTTAATCGCCTTGTAAGTTACCTTGTCTTCGGCATCTTATCGTTCGTAATTTATGTTTTTACCTAAACCTGATAGAGGTATATATTTCCCCAAATTTCAGTCTTTCCATTTCAAATTCATCCATTTTCTCCTTTTTGCTATTCACCACCATCAACCGTCAGTCATCAGTCAAAGGATAGGTTTTCCTCGTGTTGATATTTGGTTTAGTTGTTTTGATTTAGGTTTATTATTTTCTTACAGCACCCTTTTACTCCAACCATTCCCCGTCTTATGCCTAATTTATTCATTGTGAGATATATTTACATCCAATGCCTATTATAAAATTTGCTGGTTATAATGTGGATTCGTATTGAAATGCCATTCACTGAATTCCCCAGTTGTATGTATTCACATTACAATGTCAGCTTTGAAGTTTACACGATGTACTGTGTATTCACATTACAATGCCTGCTATCAAATTTAGTAGTATCATATGTGTTTACGGTACGATGTTGATTACAATTTATTGCAGATATTCCTCTCCTTTCGTTGACTTTGAATACATCCATCAGTGCTATTTTGTGGGAATATTTTCTTTTTATTTGACTATTATGATTTTTTTTTAATTAAAAAGTATGAACCTTCGTTGAAAAGTTTTAATCCTTGCGGTTATTTTTCCAAATTCGAAATATCAGGAAAAAAATACGTTTGGGGTTATCAGTTTTGCCTCAACAAATCTATACTGTTGTATAGGTTCATATACTGGGTTTTAAATAACATTGCTCTCTCTCTCTCTCTCTCTCTCTCTCTCTCTCTCTCTCTCTCTCTCTCTCTCTCTCTGAATTACAGGATATTCGATAAAGTACATCGAATTCTCATTATAGTGAAGTACTGCAATAAAGCCGTAATGACTTTTAAGTACCAGCGATAATTCAATAATCAAAGATTACCCAAGACCACCATGTTAAAGGCTGTCATCTGCTTTGAGACAACCAAATCATTGTAAAAAATATTAGATGCAACATTAAAATCATTTGAGAGTAAATCAACGTGAATATTCAATTGCAAATGATAAAATTTTCGCACAGACTAACCCATACATACAATATATGTATGTGTGTATATATATATATATATATATATATATATATATATGTGTGTGTGTGTGTGTGTGTGCGTGTGCGTGTTTGTAAGGTTTGTATATTGCTATGTATATTTTGAAATTTACTTGGTGCAACAAAGCTATTTTCTTTTATTGATATATTTTATAAGATCTATTCTGGGTTTGCCTCATTCTGTGCCAAGTACCGTTAACAATTCAGCTAGACAGACCAGAGACGAATAGGAAACTCATCTCAATTAAAAATGGAATGGATTGGAAAGAAAAACTTTGGTGCCAAGGGTAGTACTGACATTCTATTGGCGGTTGTCGTATTCCCTTGTTCTCATTCTTTTAAATCGATTTGGCACCACAGCAGAAAAGATGGGTTTGGGGAGGCGAGGAAAAAGTTGCACGACTGACAGTTTTCAGCTGCTTCTTTTTCCCTAAAATATTTGGTCGCAAGTTTAGCTCTCTCTCTCTCTCTCTCTCTCTCTCTCTCTCTCTCTCTCTCTCTCTCTCTCGTTTAAAAGATTGCTTTTATATAATTGCCTTCACCAAAATCGAAGATTTTACGAAGGGTATGTATGTTTAGTGTATTTATTTGCTTGTTTGTGAGCAACTGTACTAAAAATCTGCCGTACTGATTATGACCAAACTTTGTAGTCATATGGGGTTTGGTCGAAGGATGGATATGTAACATTTTGAATAATGTACATCAGAATACAAATACGTCTTTACTTTGAAAATAATCCCAATGGCATGTAAATGACAAATATTTTTATAATTTATTCCTTTGTTTGTGAACAACATTAAGCAAAAAAAAAAAAAAGACAGAACAAATTTCACCGAAACTAGGTGAACATGTGGAGTTTTACCCAAGACAAAACCATTAGATTTTGAAGAAAATACATGGAAGTACAAGACTGTTGGGCGTGACGAAGACATGCGCTCTACTGAGTGCCCCTCTAGTTGTTAGTTTTGATAAAAAAAAAAATCCCCAGTTTAATAACATTTTAGAGCTACATCATTATAAAGAAATTACTTTAAGACTTTTCATTAAAAGTTAAATTCCTATTTTGCACTCTATATGCTACACAATTATTTCTTATCTTATATTTTGAAATAATAGGTATTTCTCGATATGGCTTTTTCTAGATAGTGTAGTATATTTGTGAAAAAAAACTACTGTATTCTCAAAGTATCCTTTGTTCCATCTATTGTTGTTAAGGACGAACTAAGTAGCCTTAAATTTTGTTCTATTAGACGAGCAGATCTATGTTTTTATGTTCTTACCTTTCATGAATTTTGTTAAGTGCAATTCTATTTTTTATTCTAGTGAAGTTTAACTCTCATTTTCGTATATTTATCAATTTTTTTTTCCTCAACGGCATTTGTTTCCTAGCATGGCCATTTGGCCCCGTTTTCATTCAGGTCTTGGCCAAAAGTTATTAATTACTTCTTAAGTTTCAAAATTCAATTTCATGTCTGGAACTAAGCATTCTCCGCTGCCCCCCCCCCCCTCTCTCTCTCTCTCTCTCTCTCTCTCTCTCTCTCTCTCTCTCTCTCTCTCTCTCTCTCTCAGCGGCCGGGCCAGATGGAGTTCCAGCGATTTTGTTAACAAAAACTGCGCACACTATCGCGAAGCCGCTTGCAATACTGTTAAGACAAAGTGTAGATATGAGCGAGACAATGTTAAACATAAATTAGCTTATGTAACCCCTATTTTCAAAAGTGGACCAAGACTAGAGGCAAGCAATTATAGACCTGTTAGTCTAACATCACATATTATGAAAGTGTATGAAAGGGTAATAAAAAAGAAAATAATGAATCATTTGGTTAAAAATAATTTATTTAATATAGTTCAACACGGTTTTGTGCCCAGAAAAAGTACACAAACACAACTGATAGCTCACTATGAAAACATATATAAAAATATGATAAATGAAAGACACAGATGTGGTATATCTAGATTTTGCAAAAGCCTTTGACAAGGTAGACCATAATATATTAGAGAAAAAAATGAGAACGCATAATATTAAGGGAAAGATAGGAAAATGGATAAAAGAATTTCTACAAAACAGAAAACAGATAATGGTTGCAAATGACGAGAAATCAGATGAAGCTCAGGTAATATCAGGCGTGCCTCAGGGTATGGTATTAGTTGCACTGCTGTTTGTTATTATGATCTCAGACATAGACTGTAATGTTAAAGACTCTATAGTGAGAAGTTTCGCCGATGACACAAGAATAAGTAGAGAAATTACTTGTGATGAAGATTGGAACTCATTACAAAGAGATCTAAACAAAATATGTGAATGGGTGGAGATAAATAGGATTGTATTTAACTCCGATAAATTCTAATCAATAAATTATGGAAACAGAGAAAGAATGGTATATGCATACGGGGGACCTAATAACGAGACAATCACTAACAAGGAAGCAATTAAAGACATTGGTGTAATGTTAAACAGGAATATGTTATGCAACGACAAAATAGCAACACTGTTGGCTAAATGTAAAGCAAAAATGGGAATGTTATTCAGACACTTTAAAACAAGAAAACCTGAACACATGATTATGCTGTACAAAACTTATGTACGTAGTACACTCGAGTACTGTAATGTGATATGGTACCCACACTACCAAAAGGATATTGCACAAATAGAGAGTGTACAGAGGTCCTTTACTGCTAGAATAGAAGAAGTTCAGGACATTGACTACTGGGAAAGACTGTAATTTTTTAAATTATACAGTCTAGAAAGGAGAAGAGAACGCTACATGATAATACAAGCATGGAAACAAATCGAAGGAATAACTGAAAACATCATGGAGCTAAAAATATCAGAAAGAGCAAGCCGAGGTGTATTAATAGTGCCCAAAACTATACCAGGAAAACTAAGGAAGGCACACAGGACATTAATCTATTACGCACCAGCATCGATAATGCAGTGACTATTTAATGCGCTGCCAGCTCATCTAAGAAACATATCAGGAGTGAGCGTAGATGTGTTTAAAAATAGGTTCGATAAACACCTAAGATGCATCCAAGACTGGAAGATGCAACATACACCGTAAGATGCATAAGCAACTCTCTAGTGGATATATGAGGTGCCTCACACCGAGGGACCTGTGGGAACCCAAACATAGAATAAGGCAATAAGGCTCTCTCTCGTTATTGTTGACGAATTTTGAAATGCTAAATACGCAAGTTCCGATAATTCTTTACCCCTGTAAAGGTTTATCGGTTTATACTGACTACTAATAGCTGATATCAACGTGATCAAATTTGTTATATTTGCATTAGGAAATTTAATACAAAGTTGTATTTTTTGTCAGGCGTGATATTCGTAAAGTAGGGTAAAATTGATTTTAGCTTCAAACCTTGAAATTAGTAATTTTATGTTTCAGATGAGATCTCGACTAACTACTTTTTGGATTTGTTTCACTAAAACAGATATGACTGTTGGATAACAGACTAACACCTGAACTTCTGGATTACTGTAATTAATATCAGTATATGCTGAACCAGAAATGGTAATCAAGTAAGATAAGGTTCTCTGTATTCGTGTACAAGATGGAATAAGAAATAACATTGGTTACTCGAGTCATGATCTTTCATAAATGGAGTCTTAACTTTTGTAATTATAATTTTGTATTATATATTTAGTTTTAAGGAGGAGTTTATAGAAAGATGTCATCTGGGAATGTTTATGGTTGGCTGCAATAAAGACATAAGTAACAAAGTTCAAATTTTCATAGTATAAGAAACTACTTTTAACGCTAAACTCCCCCAAGAACAAAGCATTATAACATAGCACAGTTTTCATGACTGCTTCATTTGGAACTTCCAAGTGCCACCTTCTCTTGTTGTTGTCTGTATAAAAAAAAAGATAACTGTCATTTTTAATATTCCTGTGAACCGGAATTTTCCTTATAGTTATCACTTCTAGTTACAAATGAAGACATAAATCACGTTGTTACAAAAAGATGAAATATAACGAAAAAAAAATTAGTAATGAGCTTGTAATATTCATGATTTTTTTTTTTTTTTTACATTTTGTTATTATGGCGATTTTTTTTTCGTTTTTTTTTCGTCGTATAGAAAAGACTTGGTTAAGGTCACAAAATTGAATATTATATATATTTTTGGTTTTTTCCCCTCATGTAGTGTATTATTGTATTATTTTCTCTTATTTATATGAGTAATATTTTCAACGGCCCTCTATATGCTCATCCACATAACTGGAATGCCGTAGATGGTACTGTCTTCCTGGTTTTGCTTGATACGCATATGTTAATAAACATAATTTACATAACTGGTGCATCGTTACGATTGCATAATACATTGCATCGAGACCTTCTTGTTATTCAGCTATGGAGACAATGCTTGACCAGTTATTTGCTTCTTGCCTGGTTCAGATCAGTCCTTCTGAAGAGTAATTATAAGACCATGCAAAGTATCTTAATTGGAACTCACCGCTCATGATATACATTTTATCAACGCTATTTACTTTATAGCCATATTTTTGGTGTTTAAAGATGTTTTGATGGATGAAACTTGGAGATGTCTAATAATATTTGATATATGGTTAGGTTTGTTGAACATTATTTTACAAAGAAATCAGAAGCATTAGAAAAGAATAAAACAATGGAATCCAGAGTGAATTTTTCTATTTTTCATGTATATTGCACATGTTTTTGTGAGCCTCTAGGTATTTTCAATGTAATGAGACTTGTGCCATATGGTGAAATAAATAGGAAGTGTTTTTGGTGAGATTCTGACAATATGTAACGGTGAAATAACAGATAAGAGGTTTTTAAACATTCGTAAGCTTTGTTATTTCCACTGTATTTTAGCCCCCCCCCCAAAAAAAAAAGCAAAGAAAATGTTTTGCTTTTGTACATGAGGAAATCATGAATAAACCAACTGCCTACTACCCACATCGTTAGGTGTGTCTGTCGGTCTGTAAGACTTGCTCACTAAAGCTTTGTTATGCTTACCCTCTTTCACCATTCATAAATGTATTGATTTAATTAGATGGTTATGATGCAGCTACAAGAGGTTTTCAGAAGATGTATCCATTGCAGATTGCTTAGGGAAATAGGAACATATTGTTTCTCTGCGTTTGTCCAATTCCATGTTAATTAAGTTCTGATTATCTCATTGGAGGGTTATGGGGTTATATACATACATTCATACATACATACATTCTGATTATCTCATTGGAGGGTTATGGGGTTATATACATACATACATACATACATACATACATACATACATATATATATAAATTTATATATATATATATATATATATATATATAGTTGTGCGTATGACAAATAGAGAGTTTATTGCATATGATAATCCTGCCTACAAATCCCCATTTTTGGTTTCATTATGTTTTGAAAATTTGAATAAAATTCTCGTATTCCCCCTTATTTAGGGTTTATGAACAGTAGATACATTTTACTCGTTTTATAGCTCGTTATGCGAATTACTAGAAATATATTCTTATGGACGTTTTTATATAGTTGCGTAATTATGGTCGTGATTATTATTCTATAATGATGCCTGGAGGGTGTCATTCCATAGGAGTTCGGGTGAAATCCAAAGAACGAAGAACTGTGAAAGTACTTTCAACTTTGTAAAATGTCGAGTAACGATCAACGTTTTCCCCTTTTATTAGGCGACCATAAACTGAATGTAAGGTCGAGATAGACTTTTAGGGTTTACGAATGGAGTTTAATGGGTACATAAGCTCTTATAATTTGGAAGTTTTATTACATTTGAGCACATCAGAATTCTTTCTGGTGGCGTTGATGGAAGGCGTTATTGCAATGATTTAATTTAAAACACGGTCATGGCTTCCCCTTCCTGATATTGTATGAAGTTCAAAGGAATCGCTTTCTGTACAAATAAAGAGCGAAGTTTGACCTGTGAAAACAGTCAAACAAACAAGCAAACAAACACACACGCACATTGGTATATTCTCGTCGAACTTTAGCCTCTCGTTGGTTGTATTTATTGATGTTTATTTAAAAGCCAGAATATCTCGTCGGATCCCAGTGGCATTCGTAGCAAGGGAGTATATGCATGCTTTCATTTCTATAAGGCAGACTCTCTCTCTCTCTCTCTCTCTCTCTCTCTCTCTCTCTCTCTCTCATCGGCACTGAATCGAGGGATCAGCCAATGAGTTACAATCATTCCTTGGGTTAGTTGATTTTACCTCATACAGGTTTTGTTTGTTGTTTTCCAATTGCTTTGTTTGTTTGCAGATTTTTGTTTTCCTCTAGCCTTTTGTGAGAGGTCGTTGTTTTATTGCATCAAAATGTCATAAATTTTTATGATAGTATTTTTATAAATACTTGCAGTTGTATTAGCTAGTTAGTTTGTAAAGATATCAATTGTCTTATATGATTTCTAATAACTAGTTGCTTTGTGATCATAGCAGCTATTAATTTTGTTTTTATTTTCTTAGGGTAAAATATTTTTATACTGTTATAAACGAGAACATTCTGCAAATATAATGCCTATTATTTTTATTATTATTATTATTATTTTGATTATAATATGTATATATATATGTATGTATATATATATATATATATATACCAGTGTGTATATATATATATATATATATATATACACACACACACACACACACACACACAGTTTATAGCCTGGCATACTCTCATTACATAGAGAAGATTATGGGTTAAACATAGCTTTCCAACTCTACGGGATTTGGGATCCGGATTTTATTTATTTTGCAAGGAGAATAATTGGCGATAACTCGAAATATCTTCCGTGATTCACACCGAAACTAATGTTATGGAGGGTACAACTCAATAAATATAAATTTATTATTTCATTTACCATATATTTTACTAACAAAATAATCAAGGGGAAATTTTCACTTCTTAACCGTGTTGGTCTGGGATCATAAAAAATACCATAGCAGGTAAAAAGAGTATAATGTGTAAAAAGCAGTGGAATTGTAGTCCAAACTTATAGTTTTTATGACAGCACGTAAAAGCTATTATATTTTAATCTATATCACATTCTTAAGATTTAAGTGAATTACTTCTATGTTTTACATTTCAAACAATGGACATATCTCATTTTATCATAAATAATAATGATTGATGGAAAAATGATGGCAGATCCTTCTTTAGAAATTGTCTCTCATCCAGTGTTCAGAAAGGATCGCAAATATAACTCCACCGGGAGATCTTGTTACTCGGCTTAGAGTCGAATAAACATTTGTATTTATTTATTAACATATTTTCCCCCATCGATAATATGAAATTCGAGGAATTTATTTAATGGAATGTTGCATCGTTCCAATTGGAGGAGAGTATATATATCTGTGTGCGTTTTTGTATTGGAGGTTGGCGGTTCGTGGAAGAATTTATAATTTTTTCATATGAAACGGCTTCTGGTTGAGGATGAATAGGAGGAAGTAATTATAATTTTCGACAGTACGGCCTCTGGAGACACGTACAATAGGTCTGGATGATAATAATGGCAAATTTCTTTTTTCTCATCATTTTTTTCCTCCCAGAGGAGAGTATGTGTAAAGGCGTCTTATTAAACTTCATCGTATTATACATTTAGATTTGGAGTGGATGGGTTGTGGCTCACGTCATTGGTAGGATACTGTTGTTTCGTGTTGGTTTAGAAATGCTATTTGTGGCTTTTCTAGCAATTGCCATCTCCATCTGTTACAAATGAACTCTCTCTCTCTCTCTCTCTCTCTCTCTCTCTCTCTCTCTCTCTCTCTCTCTCTCTCTCTCTCTCTCTCTAATGCACATAAACTTATATCTATATATATTTATATATTTGTATGTTTATATATATATATTATATATATATATATATATATATATATATATATATATATATATATATATATATATATATATATTATATATATATTATATATATATACACATATATACACACACGCATATATGTGTTTATGATCTTTCTCTAAGCTATTTTATACCCGCAAAAGGTTTTAGCTCGTCAATCCATCCTATTATATATATATATATATATATACTGTATATATATATATATATATATATATATATATATATATATATATATATATATATATATATATATATATATATATATATAGTGTGTGTGTGTGTGGATTGGTTTATTTATAAATGTCTCCATGTACTTATGTATGTTTTTAAGAATAAGCCACAAGTGTACATGTATGAAACTTTTGAAATGTTTAATCTCAGATTTCCTAAAAGAGGGTGTATGTGTAGACTAGCTATTTCTGTAAGTATGAATCTCACACTTGTTTTGTGTATTTGAAGCCCATGGGATACAAAGAAGCAAGTGAGACTGAGCGAAGTTGTGGGTGTTTTTGTTTGTGGAAGATTTCAAAGAGAAAAAAACTTGTCGGAGTGTGTGGGCGAGGGAGAAAGGTAGTATTTGGTTTGTTTGATCCTCGGCGTCTTCTTCTTCTCCTCCTTGATGGGGATGTCCTCGGCAAAATCAGGCGTCTTGTCAGCGGCGGCAGGAGTATCGACGCTTCTCCATTGACTTGGGAAATCTTGCTGAGGAAACTCTCTTTGTCTTGCCTCCCTATATATCTCGTCCTTTTAAAAAGTGATGCTTCTTGCACATCTTTTACTTTGTCTCGTGGTCCCTAACAACAAAAGTCTCTCCCTAGATGGCGAAATATTCAAGGAATTGAGGGTCTCTCTCTCTCTCTCTCTCTCTCTCTCTCTCTCTCTCTCTCTCTTGACTAGGATATGTATCTTGTAATAATGTTTTTACATTACGTTGTGGCTTAATGTTTATGAAAATATATTTATTACCTCCGCCTTGAAGTTGGAAGGAGGTTATGTTTTCGCCTCTGTTTGTGTGTTTGTGAACAGCTTCCTGGCCACAATTTTAATAGTTGAGTAATGAAACTTGCAGGATTAGTGGTTTGAATTCCTTTTATATGTAATTCCTTATGTATCACACTATCAGAGAAATACAGTTTTATGATTCAACATTCGAAGATATATCGTTTTATCTTTCGATAAAAGAAAAAAAAATACCTTGGGAGATATTTGAACTTACTTTTAGTTTCATGCTCTTATTTTTTACTTTTGTGTTCACTAACGGTTGGTGATTTCAAGAGAACTAAATGTTGTAGGTCACTATTAAAATGGTTTCAGAATGTATATTCGTTTGTAACAATACTTTATATGTATCACATTTTATGGACTCGAACCAATAGTTGTCGAACATCTAGGTTTGTCCACGTTCTGTCTCTCTGTCTATCGGCCTGCCTTTGTATGTGAATATTTGCATGATTCAAAATTCACTTTTTTTTATGAAACAAGATCAATTTTGAACAAACTTAGCACTGAGCATCCATGACTAAAGGGGATATAGGGTTTATTAAAAGGGGACCAAGTTCCCTTATAAGAGAATTATTTGAAAATATTTGTGAAAGCTTGATACGTATCAAAATTCATATCTGTTCAAATCAACCTCCAGCGCTCCTTGAATTAAACAAAGTGGCTATTGTATCCAAAGTATAAATAAGAATAATTTGTAAATTGCTTTAAAAGTTATTCGAAATTAAAAGAGTGATGATTTTCATATTAGTATGTTATCACCCATGGATGTAGGTTTAAGTTTATTCAAATAATATCAGTCCGATATTCGTAGTAATAAGGAAAATAATGTAATGATCATTATCATTGTTGATATTACCCTGGTTATAATTATTATCATTATTATTATTTATATATTACTGATAAGGTTATCAATATCATTATAGACAGAAAATCTGTAAATTTTAGATTAGGACAAATAGTTTGACAGCTAGGTAAAAATCTGAGAGAGAGAGAGAGAGAGAGAGAGAGAGAGAGAGAGAGAGAGAGAGACCCAGGTGAAGGGAACCTCGAAAAGGAATTGTCAGTCCCGTCACATAAAGGCCTGAAGATTAAAGTCTGGTTCCCCCGAATGTGATCCTGTATTGCTGATGTACAGAACTTACCCAGGTCTCTGTGGTCGAGGGAGATTTGATGATGAAAATGTGTGAGAATTGCTCACCCCCTCTCTCCCTTTATGCTTATATATATATATATATATATATATATATATATATATATATATATATATATATATAGATAGATAGATAGATACTGTATATCAGAAATAGTGAGAGGTATGCAAATGCACTTGCATCTGGTTTTCTAGTTGTGGATTTATATGATTAACTCTGTTGAGTCCCTCCTCGTGTGTTGGGAAATACTCAGTATATGTACCATATGATAGTTTTTGAAATATATGGAGAGAGAGAGAGAGAGAGAGAGAGAGAGAGAGAGAGAGAGAGAGGCTCACCTTTGCCTTATGTATATTTTCGTGTTATATTTCTTATATTTACGTTACATTTATGTATTTTCATGATTTTGAATATTACATTTTAACAATTTAGAAAGATTGGTGATTTTGGATTTTCATATTTTCTTTCCTATTTCCAGGTATGATTTATTGGGATCCAGAGGTGATAAAGCGTTACAGAAATTAAATGTACTTTGTGAGTATGAGTATTTTAGTTTAAAAATTGTTATATTTGGGTACTTTTAAGTCTTCTGCTTTTCTAGCATTAAAAATTGTCTTTATTTATATCTGGTTTACATCTGATAAACTAAGCGAATGTAATGGAATGGGTTTAGCATTCGAAATCATTGTGAATGTCATGAACATGTGCACTCATTATTTTTCTCTGCTGATTATTAATTCTCTCTCTCTCTCTCTCTCTCTCTCTCTCTCTCTCTCTCTCTCTCTGGGCTAAGGAGCTTGGGGGTGTGGACGATAGTTTTTATTTGCTCAATGTTTTTTCCGTTGCCACATTTTTCCTTCATTGCAGGATTTCCTTTTTTATCAGTTGGCCATCGAATTCCTAATGGATTTGCTTATTCATTGTACTTCGTACGATTTTATTAAAATTGTATTTGAAAATAAACATATTGAATAATTTTTGTATGTGTATGATTATTTATACGTACATGCATACATATACGTGTTTTGGGGGTTGTATATATACCTATATGTTCTTCAAATATGTTTGCTTGCGTGTGTGTATATGTTTACATGCAGTTAACATAGATAAATAACGAATATTAGCATCATTAGTGATGTGAGTGTAAATGATATCCAGGAAAAAAACCCACAATATAAATTTAAATGCACGAAGAATGTAAATGGTTGATACGTAGATATAATGGATGTTATTATGAGAACGGAGACATATGACATCTAGATCTACCTAATTTCTGGAAGACGTTAACGAAGGAATGGGCTTGTCATGTATTCAAAGTTTATGATATATATTTTATAATTGTTGAATTTTCCCCTATTCTGAAGTAAATAGTGAAGACTTAACCAAAATGAAAACCGAAATAGCTTAACTAAAATGAAAACCGAAATAAGGGGGAAAGTGATGTGAGAATTTGCTTAATGTATGTTGAATAAGAAGTATTGAGATAGTGCGAACAGTGGAAATGCTATGATGATAAAGGCAAAACATAAGGGAAACGTGGCTGGGTGTGTCTTGTTGTGTTGGGGTCATATGGAAGTGTCGCTTGAAAATTTGGTAGAATTCTGAAGTTTGGGGATGAAAGAAAAAAGGAATATTGAGAGAATGCAGGATAGATGTTATTAATTCTTGATACGTATGACCTTTGGTAGTCTTTTGATGAAAAGTTACGGTAAACAATTTTTCTTATGTACAGTATATTATTTTTTATACTAAAAGAGGCTTTCAAGAAAGACTGAACACATTTTTCCTTGTGCCCTTCACTTGTTATGTCATGGATTAAACACGCTTTGAAGGTCGTGCATGAATGGCAGAGGCAAGGGACAGTGACAGTGCCCTAGACTAGGCCTAGAGTTTAACCATCTTAATATCAGCTAACAAACTCCTATTTGCTACCCAAGATAGGATCAGGGAGGGCCAGGCAATTGCTGCTGATGACTCAGTTGATAGACCCTTAAGCTCTATTCAAATCCCACCACCTCCATAGCTTATTTGTATGGTTAAGTTGCAGATATTACAATAAACTATCAAACTTAAATAGGTCTTGAACCCCAGTTCAGCAGATTGTAAGACTGGAACGGTTACAATAGGCTACCACGACTTTAGATATTCTTCAGAGCAATTGCCACTCTACCCTATATATATATATATATATATATGTATGTATATATATATATATATATATATGTATGTATGTATGTATGTATGTATGTATGTATATATATATATATATATATATACAGTGTTTTCGTAAATATCTTACATTATTTGATTTCTTCATCAATTTTTAAATGAAGTCCTTAGTACCACTCTAATCCAACTTGTTCTTTGTTTCTCTACCATCAGGTTCTCTAAAATCAACTACAACTTAAAAATGTTTTGCCTATGAGCTTTCTCTCTCTCTCTCTCTCTCTCTCTCTCTCTCTCTCTCTCTCTCTCTCTTTCTTTTGTACATTACCTATGTATCAGTTTAGATAATTATGTATTGTTCATGCAAAAATGCTTTTGAGTCTCCCCCCACCGGTAATTTCCTCTTTTAAATACCTACTTGAACCTAATATCACCATTCTTCTCTACGCTCATTAAAACTTACACATAGTCACACTGAGTTGTGTTATTTAGGTTTCCATCTATTATAATGTCTCAATTTATTCAGATTTAATATTTTCCAAGTGTCTGTGTATATATTTGTATATTATATATATATATATATATATATATATATACATATATATATACACATATACATATATATATACATATATATATATGTATATATTTATATATATACTATTTATATGTATATATAAAGCACATATATACTATATATATGTATATAGAGTATATATATTATATATATATATATATATAGAGAGAGAGAGTATATATATATACAGTATATATATATATATATATATATATACATACATACACACACACACACAAACACTCAGACACACTTTCCCATTCTATTTCTTGATAGCTTGATAGAACCCCAAAAGAAATGCTGGCTTTTGGTTTTTGGGAAGAGGAAAGTCCTACAGAGGTTGGTTTGAATGGTTGAGACGAGGTAGAAAAAATAGATAGATATATATTTACAGCAGTTGTGGAAGCAGACCTTTGAAGTTAGTGTTGGACTACACTAAGGGTCAGCATTAACCTGTTTTTGTTTGTGTTGGTCATGGATATGTTGATTGAAAAGATTAGAAATGAAGAGTTATGGGAGTTGCTATATGCAGGTGATTTGGTGATTACCACTGAAAATGGGGCAGGCATACAGAGAAGGGATGTAGAGTGGCAGGAGTCTTTGGAGAAGCGTGCCATGAGGATAAATGTGGATAGAACTACGGTTATGGTGAGCAGTAAGAAGTGTAGGGAGTCTAGGAACAGAATAGACATACATGAAAGTAGAGGCTTGGTTATAAAACAGGTGGAATATTGGGGGTAGCGGGAGTGGTATGTGATAAGAAAATGCCAACCAAGCTGAAAGTCAAAATATATAGCACAGTATTAAGACCAGTGTTAATTTATGAATCGGAAACTTGGGTTATAAGACGAAAAGGGAAGCAAAGTTTAAGTGATCCAGAGATGAGAATGATAAGGTGGATTATTGAAATATCACTGCTTTAAAGGTTGGAAAATTATGAAGTAAAAAGAATGGCAGGCGTAGCAAAGATTACAAAGGTGATAAGAGCGTCACGACTGAGACGCTATGGGCCTGTGTTGAGAATGGATGGTGGGGAGGGAGTAAGGAGGGCTTGGGAGGAACCTGTTAGGGGTTGGGGAAGACTGAGAGGGAGGTAGAGAATTAGATGAGAAGATATGGTGAAGGGTGATCTGGAGAGAAGAGGTTTGGTGGAAAAGGATGCCTTGGGTAGGCAATAGACCCCTTATTATAGGAATAATGATGGGGAAGAAGTTATGTATTTAAGAATACTCTGAATTAGACAACTAGATAAAACTTAATTTATTTGAAAAACAAAGGGTCTTCACATTCACTAAAATCAAGTTTTTTCTTAAATTTGTCCATGCAGCCAAACATCTCGTCTTTGTGGATACACGATTTTCGACAGTAAAATTATCTTCAGATAAGGTTTGTCTCTCTACCTTGTGTATGTTATTGGTGGATAGGAAGAAGAGCCATGTTTTCATCCTAAACACAGACTCTCTTTGATGCATCCTTATCTCATTATCGTCATCGATCAAAGGAAATTATTTTGGGATTCCTCGAATAATAAATCATCATCCACCTTTGGCCATCTTGCTAGGAAAGTTTTGAAGCGTGTTTCTTTTAATTAGATAGCAAATATCTACTTCCATATTACAGCCGGGGAGAGAGAGAGAGAGAGAGAGAGAGAGAGAGAGAGAGACTTTCCAAATAGCCAAGGGCTGTGAGTGAAATATTTCTCGTCTTTTCTTAAATGGGACTAATTATTGCCTCTCGGAGAAAAGCTGAACATGTGGAGTAGGATACTGGAATCTCCTCCCCATCCTCTTTCACTGTGATCCTTTGCTTCCTTTCTCTTTTCCTTCTTCTCCTCCTCTCATTCCGCCTCATGATCATCATTGTGTATAATTCTTCTCCAGTAACAGTGTTGACCCACTTCGCATTACTCTCGGTTTCGTTGGTAACACTACGCTTGAGATCGGACCTCCTGATTTTCGTATTTATTATTATTAACATTTTTTTTTTACATCTAAATTTGATGGTTAAAAGATTATATTGGTTGTGGAATGAAGAATGGTTAATGCTTGCAAAGGATACAGTATTGATTGATGTTGGGGAAGAGAAACACAAAAACTAGTGAAAGTCTAGAAAGCGTATGCATCAGGAGAAACTTGAGAAATAAAGGGAGAAATGGGAAGGTTAGATGATGGTAGTATAGGCAAATGGTCCGTCAGGTAATAGGTGAAGCAATGAAAGTAGTATTTCATGTAAAAAAGGGTGTATGGAAGCCAAGTTTAATGTGCATGAGGGGATGGTTGAATGTGGATGTTGAATATAAATGAAAGAAAAAATTCTAATATTAATAAGATGTGTAGTTTGTGTAAATAAGTAGTGTTACAAATGTTGAAAGGTTTGGAGGTAGAAAGAAAGTTGTAAAGAAAGGCATTCGTATAAAAAACATAAATCAAAGGGCAATAAAATGGTTAGAACTTAGATTATGTGAGAAGAATGAACAATGTCTTTTAAA
Source organism: Palaemon carinicauda (assembly GCF_036898095.1). Taxonomy (NCBI): domain Eukaryota; kingdom Metazoa; phylum Arthropoda; class Malacostraca; order Decapoda; family Palaemonidae; genus Palaemon; species Palaemon carinicauda. The sequence goes on from NC_090728.1 coordinate 95,545,078, forward strand.
AATGGAATTATGTAACCCAGAGGATGAGGATGAATTTACGAAAAATAGAAGAAGTTATTAATTTGTTTATTGTGAAAATGTTTTAGAAAATTGTATGAACCTTTAACGGACTGACGTTGAAAAGAGGCAGTAAATAAAACATTCTGTTACCTTTATATGAATATTATTTACATGCTATTTGATAGAAGAAGGTGAACATTAAAGTATTGCCTGAATATATCATCATGTTGAAATATATACGTTCATGAAGTTTATAATTTTCCATTTCATGGGTTGATGTATAATTTTTGCTCCTTGTGTTTCATCTCCCTTATTCTTGCACATATGAATTACACACACACACACACACACACACACACACACACACACACACACACACACATATATATATATATATATATATATATATATATGTGTGTGTGTGTGTGTGTGTGTGTGTGTGTGTGTGTATATATATATATATATATATATGTATATGTATTTATGTTTGTATATAGATATATATATTTATTAATACATACATACCTACATACATACATACATACATACATACATACATATAGGAGTATGGCCGATTTTACTCTTTGTCATCTGTATCCAATCTTGTTCTCTTTTGAAATATATATGTTCATGAAGTTTATAATTTTCCATTTCATGGGTTGATGTATAATTTTTGCTCCTTGTGTTTCATCTCCCTTATT
>NC_090728.1:95550778-95570778 GCF_036898095.1 Palaemon carinicauda
TTTTAAACAGACTTTTGATAATGTCGTTTCAAAGTACCTCTGCGTTCTTGAACATGAGTGTTTGATGACCTTCCATACTTCTACTATCTTGAATTCGTTTTAGAAAAAAAAGGCTTTCACTATTATTATTATTATTATTATTATTATTATTATTATTATTATTATTATTATTATTATTATTATTACTATCTAAGCTACAACCCTTGTTGGAAAAGCAAGATGATATAAGCCCAAGGGCTCCAATAGGGAGAAGTAGCCCAGTGAGGAAAGGAAACAAGGAAAAATTAAATATCTTAAGAACAACAACACCACCAAAATAAATATTTCCTTTGTAAACTATAAAACTTTAACAAAACAAGAGGAAGAGAAAATAAAACAGAATAGTGTGCCCGTGTGCACTAATCATCTTTGAACACTGTTATCCTGGTTGTAGTGGATACCTAATCTGTTAATGTAGTGCGAGCGTGTGTATGTGTGGGTGTGAACCCTTACACACTGTTGCCTGTTTAAAGTTTTCGCTTTTACCGGTTTTCTTGGGGCTTCATTAATTTATTGATTTTTATAGGTTCGAATAACCCTGAATCTTCGCAATCAGCAAGTTTTATATAGAATCATTCTTTAAAGTAGCTCTTATTAGTTAATTTCTTTGAAGTAAGAGATGAATAGGTTGTCTTTTTGAGGGGGTGGGATGGCCCTTGTAAGAAATAGTAATTGAAATCATGATACGGTAAAAAAAAAATCCGAATTATTCTTCCACTGAATATCGTGTTAAGATGTCAGTAGGTGGAACTTATGATAAACTTATATTCATGTAGAATATAATGTTATTGCTGATTTTATTACGAGACAAGATTCTGTTAGGTCATGGATTGTTTTTGCGAAAAACTCCGAACTAAAATAACCTAGAAAATTTAATTATCCTTTAATGTCTTTTGTCTGTACTCGTATACAGCAAACCTCTCGTCTTTTACAATGGGGAATTGTCTTTAAAGGACTCGGGTATGTTATAGTTAGTAAAAATACAAATTACTTTTAAAATTTATAAAATATTCTCGAAATCTATATATTATAAGACTCCATACCTATAAGAATTACAGTTAAGTAACTATTCTAAAACACGCATCTTACTCTAAATCTTTGTTTTGAAGTTGATTTTCAACTATTCAGAAGTTGAGGGTCATAACATCCATTTGAGAGTTAGAGACGTAACAAGCATTATTGCTAAAACACTTATCATAAATATTAGTATATACAAGTATATTTAACTATTAGCGAAAGGTGAAATAGATAGACCACTATTAAGTGCATTTAGTTTTCCAGTGGAAAGAGAACTGTACTTCATAAGTGGAGAGTGTGTAGCAAAGACTTGGTGAATTGTAATGACTTCCATAATGTTCACCCCTCTATTACACATTTGATTAAAATCAGTTATTTTAATCATAGGATGACATTTATTTTTCCTCAATCAGAGATTTCCTGAGTTCAGTCAGTGCTCGAAAACTGTTCTGCTCTATAAGTGATCGTGAATATAACCCTCTTCATTTATTGGCATAATCTTGAATTTGTTTAGCTGTATTTTTCTGTATTTTGAACTAATCATTTACACTTATTTAAGGAGAAAATGTTCAGATTACAATGTAGAGCTCGGTAAACTTCCTCAACTTAGAAGCTTTAAAGGCGATCGATATATTTTAAGCGCAAGGGCTTCTAGTGTGAGAGAGATAGTATGCCTTCCAATCCCCGCTTTCTTTTTACACTGAAAAAAAAAAAAAAAGGGCCTATTCCTTGAGTAAACGAGCGCTCTCGTGTGGAAGGAACTCGACGGCAAATAATCCATCCTTCTTTCCATTGAAGGAGCATGCTCATACACTTAATCGCTGCTGACCATTATCCTCAAATAGAAGTAGAAGAATTAAGACAAAAATTTAAACAAAACCAAGTTGGTTCGAACCCCTCTGCCTCTATACATAAACTCAATATGTTCGGTGTTCCATTGAGTACAAAGTCGAGTAGAATTTTAGCCACAGATGTAGATTTTGGGGTTTGGCTGAGTTCATGTTCATTGATACGTGTTTGAATAAACTATTCTTTCTCTTGGCGAAGAAGGAATTGGCGTAGCGTACTGGATGTGTAAGTCAAGGGATCGAACTATGTTGAATTTTCCTCCTTTTATCATTATTCATGTATTTGTTGTCCATGCTCTAGTGGTGGTCGTGTATCCTTGCCATCATTTATGACTATAGTTGATGTGAAACGAAGAATTGTTGTCCTTCGTTGGCGGTTATTGCAAATATGTACTCGCACAGAAAGCCAGAGGCGTGTATCTTGAAGGATTTTATAATACTCGTTTAAGGAATGTGTTATTTGTCTCCTCGTTGTGTGACAAATTGTTAGTGATGAAAGTACGGTTATCGGAGGAGCCATAAATTAGTAATGTGCGATGCCTTATTCAACAGTATCGGTGTAAAACGAGACAGCTTTTATTATTGCTATGTGCACCTAATCTCCTCCTCTCTCCTGCTACCCACACGCGCACACACCACTACAGTTAGCAAAACGAGGGTATTCCAGGCTGCCGCCAGTCGGGAACGCCGGGTTCCTTAAGCCTAACTAGGTATTCAGTTTGGGTTCGATCTCATTATTCCAGCAACTTGACCTAACAGCATTGCACCTTTTCGAGGAAAAGTTGAACAAGGAATACTTTTCCAGAAGTAGGCCTCTTGCTTTAATCGATGGTTTAGCAATTTTTCTAACAATATTTAATTTTTAGTTCTTCGTGTAATTACTTTAGAATTTTGTTTCAACTACGTTCGCGATGTGACGATGTGGAATGACTCAGTCTAATTCTATTTAAAATGGGAAGTAAAGTTTTGAAAGAGAATGAAATGGAGAGATGAAATATTAAGTGTTCAGTGATTAGGTGAATATTTCTTATAATTATTTTTATTATAATTCTTTTTTTATTGTATCTTAATCTAAAGAGTGATTTGTTCTTATTTCGAGTGATTTTACATGAATGTGTGTTGAGTTTGAATATTATTATTATTATTATTATTATTATTATTATTATTATTATTATTATTATTATTATTATTACTACTTGTTAAGCTACAACCCTAGTTGGAAAAGCAAGATGCTATAAGCCCGGGGGCTCCAACGGGGTAAGGAGAGGAAACAAGGAAAAATGAAATATTTTAAGAACAGTAACAACATTAAAATAAATATTTCTTATATAAACTATAAAAACTTTAACAAAACAGGTAGCAGAGAAATAAGACAGAATACTGTGCCCAAGTGTACCCTCAAGCAAGAGAACTCTAGTCCTAAACAGTGGAAGACCATGGTACAGAGGCTATGACACTACCCAAGACTAGAGAACAGTGGTTTGATTCTGCAGTGTCCTCCTGGAAGAGCTGCTTAGCATAGCTAAAGAGTCTCCCCTACTCTTACCAAGATGAAAGGGGCCACTGAACTATTACAGTGCAGTAGTTACTGTTAACCCCTTGAGAGTAAAAGAATTGTTTGGTAATATCGGTGTTCTCATGTGTTTGAGGACAGAGGAGAATATGTAAAGAATAGTCCAGACCATTCGGTGTGTGTAGGTAAAGGGAAAATGAGCCGTAATCCGAGAAAAAGATTCAATGTAGCACTCTGGCCAGTCAAAGGACTCCATAACTCTCTAGCGGTAGTACATACGAATAGTGATAATGATGTATGATACAAGAAGCAAATAGTGTCGAAAAATAGTGTAATGCTAATGGAAATACATAAGTAAACAACAACAAAGTAATAAGAGTTAAAATCAAAGACCATGATATGCTTTCTTGAATTTATAAGTTTAAGCATCTATACTATTACCAGTATTGCCATTATTATAACTTGAAGTCCAAACTCAACTGAATAAGCTAGCTCAGCCGGTTTTTTAGCATTCACCACTTCAGTAAGCCATTAAAAAAGTTGGGGCTGAATCTCCCATTGAAATCAATGTGAAGGTTAATCCATGTTTTAATACATTGACCAACCGTAGTTTATTTGTGGTAGTGACTTTTGATATAATGTTTTAGCACTCGCTTTTTGCTTCCTCCCATGCATTTCATGGGCTGAGCATTGGCAGTTATTCTACAATTTTTTTTTTCTATTTATTAATTTTTTTTCGTCAGCTGCGGGGAGTAATTTGGATTAATCCATGAATACTAGCATTGTCATATTATTGCATCTTCTAATGCTGATAGATCCCAGCCAGTATTTATGTCAAGTTAATTTAGATATTTATCCATATATATTGGTTTGGTTGATATTCTGTTTTTATTCCTGACACACAGCTATGCGTTCTTTTGTTAATACTTGTATTCTGGTAGCTTCAAATGCTTTGGCTCAATACTTTTTATTGTCACTGATGTCTATATTATTTGTTTGTTGACATGAGCCTATGATTACTGATATTGACATCAGATTTACAGTATTTATCATTTAGTTTATCTTTTAAATGATATTCGACGGCGTCTTTCGATTTATTTTGTTAACCTTTCATGATACCGAATTGTCATTATTGTCCATTGTAAGTAGATTTGTGCTACTCTCTGACTACTTTACAGCTGCTGATAACACAATATTTGGCTGGTGCATGTAACGTCATTAAACTTTAATTTAATTTCTCGGTCCTTGTTATTTTCCCCTACCTTTATGGTTCTACCGTTTAATTCTTGGTATTTCTCGCCGTACATTTGACTCAATTTATCGATTAATAAATTGGCCTGTCACTGAGTAATGCCATCGACGACGCCTTGTTATCATAGCTCACCGACCTTTGATTTTGTCTACGAAGAAGCGCTGCATTTTTATGCAAATTTTGGCTGATTTCGTTGACGCATTTTCTGTTGGATACAGATGGGGCTTCTCGTCAGTGTTATATTTGTCGAATTTCCAACAGTATTTGTTTGTTTATTTCTTTCTGCGTTCCTTGAAATAGCATTTAACATAAAAAATCTTATCAGTCGATGTTAATTTTTTTGTCATAATTATAAGTATATTTATAACATGGTTTATCTGCGTTTAGTTGTGAGGGAATATCTACATTATCGTTTTTAAAGATTCAGTCATTTTGTTAATTATTTTATGTGATATTGTTTTTACTTTAGAGTTAGCTCTATTTTACAGGTAACTATATGATTAAAAACACGCACGCACGCGCGCGCACACACACACACACACACATTATATATATATATATATATATATATATATAAATTATATATATATATATATATATATAAATTATATATATATATATATATATATATATATATATATGTATATATATATATATATATATATATATATATATATATATGTATGTATATATATATATATATATATATATATATATATATATATATATATATATATATATATATATATATATATATATATATTACTCATTCAAAATTTACTCTGCCTTAGGAACAACTTTTATCGAAAGGGGAATTATTTATGAAAAAAAAAAAAACTTTCTTGGTTAGATTCGCACCTATACCTTTTGATATTCGTATACAAATAAGAGTTTGCTTATCATTTCTATCCCCAAGAGAGATGCATGTTATATTTTACTCAGCTGTAAATTTTGCTATCCAATTTAGGTTGTTGTACTTGGAGTCGAAGTCCACCAATCTTCATCATCCTTACAGGAATGGTAAGTTTGTAAGAAGCGGCTTTTTATATATTTGTCATTATTACCTCCGCCAGGAGGGTATGTTTTCGGTTCGGTTTGTTTGTTTGTTTGTTTGTTTGTTTGTTTGTTTCTCTGTTTGTCTGTCTGTCTGTGGACAACGAAGAGGCCACATTTCTACACGGAATCACTTCAAACTTGGCCAAGTAGTTCCCCAATGTGTATGGAAGAACTGATTAAATTTTGGTCAAGGTCACCCCAAGGTCAAGGTCACAGGGGTCACTGGTGTCACTATGACATAAGTGGCCATATCAAGAGACAGAAATAAAGCACTGACTTTTGCATAAGCCAACAGGGAAGTCCTAGTCCAGGCGCAACCCATGGGTGATGTTCAAATTTATAAAGGTCAAAGGTCAAGGTCATATTGGTGCATTATATCAATGTCATATTAAGTATCAGTGGCAAATGAACAAAGATCACTTGAAGGTCAAAAGTCAAGCAGGTCACTTGAAGGTCAAGGTCACGTGAAGGTCAAGGTCACGTGAAGGTCAAGGTCACCTGAAGGTCAAGGTCACGTGAAGGTCAAGTACATTTGAAGATCAAGGTCACTTGAAGCCAAGGTCATGTGAAGGTCAAGGTCACGTGAAGGTCAAGGTCACTTGAAGGTCACGTGAAGGTCAAGGTCATGTGAAGGTCGAAGTCACATCAATTCATGATTCTAGGACATATGGCGCTCTAGGTCACCTTGGCGGAGGTATGTCCTCTACGAGGACCATGTCCGCGTTCAGGACTTGCTCACTTGTTACGAATGCGTTTGTCGGCTATCATGGTCGATTCTAAGTATAATAACCTGAACTCACCAGGAATGTTACCAGTACAGGTGAGGTCAACTTGTATTTCGCTCGATATCCGAAGTCTGTTGTCGCGCTCTATAAAGATTCAAAGGCACAGGTTAAAACCTTCCTTGAAAAGAAGTTTTTCTCTAAGGTAGAGTGAATTCAGTATTCGTATTTGCAATCGTAAAGTATCGAGTGTGTTTGTAACGTAGTTGACAACCCTGGACCAGAGTTCGAATCCCGGCCGGTCAGATGCCATTGTCTTTTGAGTGGTTTTGCCTGGGGCTCTGATCCCGAGGTCGGCAAAAGAATTCAGACATTATTATTATTATTATTATTATTATTATTATTATTATTATTATTATTATTATTATTATTATTATTACCAGCTAAGCTACAACCCTAGTTAGAAAAGAAAGATGCTATAAGCCCAAGGGCTTCAATAGGCAAAATTGCCCAGTGATGAGAACAAATTAACAATAAATCATTCGAAAAACAAGAACAACGTCAAAACAGATTTGTCATATATAAACTATAAAAAACTTATGTCAGCGTGTTCAACATAAAAACATTAATACATTAAAATATATGGCTTATTTGAATATGAAAAACAACACGCATAAATGTGCAAAATTTATCATATATATATATATATATATATATATATATATATATATATATATATATATATATTAAGCATGTTACTTTACGTTTACTATTAATATATAACCCTGATAGATAATATCTTAGTGCCGTCTAAAAATTGAAGACAGCATCGCTTCGAACAAACTGAACTCCAGTTAGCTTTCATGATAGCCGAAAACTGCATTTACATTTCTCCATTTGATATTTGGTCTTCGTCCGGACTGCAATAGTTGAACAATAGAATTTCACTTCGGTGTAAAGGCTGAGGTATTGAAAATTTCAGATACAAATATATTTGGATACTGAAACTTATTAGCAAGTATTGATAAAAGAAAAAATTAATTTTTTGTTTTTGGAAATTAAACATTTTCAGATTTTTTATGAATTACATAAAGGTTTTTTCACAAGGTTTCGCAGAATATCATGACCGGTCTTGCGTTTTTTTTTTTCTCTCTCTCTTTTCGAAGAAGCTCACGATTCCATTGTTTCTGGCGTGTGCATCGGTCGTCTTGTCAGGATCAAAATTGCTGATTTCGTCCTTTTTTTCAAACCAATGGCCAATTTTGTCTTGGACTAAATAGTCGACTATATGGCAGTGGAGATGTACCTTAATTACGAAAGTTGAAGAGACTACACCTTATCGGAGAGTTACATAAAAAATACCGACAAGAATGCATCTTTAAAAAAAAAAAAAAAAAAAAAAAAAAACAATTTTAATCGGAAAATCTCCTTAAAAATATACTGTTCTTAGCCGTATTACAGTAAGATATAGTCGACCGTAATTTTACCTTTCTTTGATATTATCTTTTACGGGTTGGTGACCATGATATTACTTGTTACTTGACCTGCGACCCGTTGAAGTACTACTGCTAGAGAGTTGAGGGATCCTTTGACTGGCCAGACTGTACTACAGTAGATCCTTCTCTCTGGTTACGGTTCATTTTCCATTTGCCTACACATGCACAAAATAATCTGGTCTATACTTTATATATTTTCCTTGGTTCTCATGCACCTGACAATACTGAGTTTACCAAACAATTCGTCTTCACCCAAAGGGTTAACTACTGCACTCTTAATTGTTCATTGGCCACTTTCCTCCTGGTAAGGGTAGAAGAGACTCTTAGGTATGGTAACCAGCTCTTCTAGGAGAAGGACACTCCAAAATCAAACGTTTGTTCTCTAGTCTTGGGTAGTGCCATAGCCTCTGTACCATGGTCTTCCACTGTCTTTTGTTCGAGTTCTCATGCTTGAGGGTACACTCGGGCACGCTATTCTATCCTATTTCAATTCCTCTTGTTTTGTTAGAAAATTTTATAGTTTATTTATGAAATATATATTTATTTTATTGTTGATACTGTTCTTAAAATATTTTATTTTTCCTTGTTTCCTTTCCTCACTGGGCTATTTTCCTTGTTGGAGCCCCTGGGCTTATAGCATCCTGCTTTTCCAACTAGGGTAGTAGTTTAGCAAATAATAATAATAACGATAATAATAATAATAATAATAATAATAATAATAATAATAATAATAATAATAATAATAGTATTATGTCCGTTTTTAAAACGGTAAAATTCCTGGAATAAATGTTGCCAGGCATTTACCGTTTTTGTAATGCAAATTTTTAACAGTGTAGCTATATCTACGATATACTCTTTACATAACTTGACTTAAAATTTGCAGTAGTTACAAGTCAGTCTCCATCCCCCCAGTGATGTATTTTGTTGAAAAGAATATGTTCATGCCGTTTAGAAATATTTTGAGTCTTGACACCTACCCCAGACAATAAAATCTCTCATTTGGGTGTCACCATTATCACATGATCTTTATCTTTAGAGAAATTTGTTCGAATCTAGAATTTTTTTTTTTTTTTCAATTATGATAATTATGAATTAAACTTCCTTCAGATGTCTAGTTTGGTCATCTTCTTTTAGGCGTATTCCAACAGCCTACCAAGAGGGCTTGTTATTCCTTTGTTTGTCTCTGTCCATGTTCTGTAGAAGTGCCACATTATCACATTTAGAATCGCATATACATCATATCCCTTACTGTTAAATTATAGAACGGTCCTCCTTGCAATAATAATGATGCTTTTGGTATTATATTTATTGGTAACTAGGATGCAATTTAAAGGACCATGTAATGTGTTTATATATATATTTATATATATATATATATATATATACATATATATATATATATATATATATATATATATATATATATATATATATATATATATATATATATATATATGCAGAAGAACCACAGGGAAAATGAAAATACGAAATATACGATTAATCGTATATTTCGTATTTTCATTTTCCCTGTGGTTCTTCTGCATCTGAGCATCACGTTTTCCTGTGATTTTTACGCATATATATATATATATATATATATATATATATATATATATATATATATATATATATATATATATATATATATATATGCAGTACCTATTTTCATCGTAACAACGCATGAGCTTTCTGTTCGTGAAGAGATATGTAAGTGACTTACCTTTTAGGTTTTTATTGGGGTGGTTGGTCCTTTTGAATTTTGATTAGTAGTAGTACAGCCGCGTAAAGGAAATTAAAACATTTGGTTTTAACAATAAGATTATAATTCTCTCTCTCTCTCTCTCTCTCTCTCTCTCTCTCTCTCTCTCTCTCTCTCTCTCTCTCTCTCTCTCTCTCTCTCTCTCTCTCTCTCTCTCTCTCTCTCTCTCTCTCTCTCTCTCTCTCTCTCTCTATATATATATATATATATATATATATATATATATATATATATATATATATATATATATATATATATAGTGAAATAATGTTGGCACTTAGCCCCGTCCAAAAGTTGCAATGAAGTTTCTAAGGGCTCATTTTCATCATCACATAAGTTACGCCCACCAGATTCAGACATAAATTATCAAGAAAATTCTCTCTCTCTCTCTCTCTCTCTCTCTCTCTCTCTCTCTCTCTCTCTCTCTCTCTGAACAACGACTCCCTTGTTGCCCCAGGGGCATAAATTTTTATGCTTCTGTTGCCAGTCTGCTGATGACCACTCGAGATAATGTTGTTTTATTACGTTAGATCCCCCATACATCAGCGGTTTCTTTCTCTCTTTCCTTCCCCAGGGAAGGGGCAGAGGTATCTTGATCCTCCTGATTCGACGACTCGCTTTGACAAAGTTTCACGGATATTTAAAGGCCAGAAAAAATCTCTTACTCACAATGACTAAGAAGATTGCTAGAATGGATTGTATACTTGGTGATATTTATTTTGAATTCCGCGACGGATGAAAAACATGAGAATTCGTGTTAAATGTTTTTCACACAACACCGACCGATACACATACGAACCCTATAATCCAATCAAGTGGAACCACGCCCTGTGAGTGTGTGCGTATTCAAGCACCCGAGTTGCATATGTTGAATATTCATTTATTGTTGCTTCATTACGGTTATTCCCACGGCAGTCCGTTTTGGTATTGTATGTTTTTTTTTTTTTTTTTTTTTTTTTAACGAATGTAAAGGCAAGTTATTGCTGCTAGAATTTTATAGTTTGACCTCTGGCGTTTTCAAGCTGAGGCTGTTTATTTTAAAGTGCGTTCTTTTTATACCTCGGACGTTTTGCTAAATATGGTGGCTTCATACGTGCTTGACCTTTCTAAAGTTTTTTTTTCTCTGTTTTTTTTTTTTTTTATAGGAAATGACTTTTATTTTACGATTTTGTTCAATTTTCAGTCTTGATTCAGAAAATGCTGTATTAGAGTTAGAAATACTTTATGCAATAGCCATTGTTATGCGAGTATATTTATATTGATATTTCCATCAACTCATTTTTAAGAATTTCATTAAACTGCGTTTTCAGCTAAAACACAATACAAAAATTATGGGATTTACCCCTTTGAATTAAGGAAGGTTATATATACGAGTTCCCTCTTGGCACAAACTCCAAGTTTTAGGAAACTTTTATAGAATTAAGTATTATTTTTTAGTATATGCACAACTTTATGGTTTTTTTTAATTTTTATCTTTATTGTAAATCTTTTAGAGTTTAGATGAGTTTGCTTTTATCTGGGACTTATTTTGAGATTTTTTTTCATAAAATTCCTTGGCTCAGCCATAGATGTTTTAGAAGAAATATTTAATTGCTATGATGTATGATTTCCAAATGTAGTATTTCGTTTACTGCATCTTTCCAAGGTCGTAATCTATTTTAGAGTCACTTGAGAATAGTATTATGTTTATCACTGGCAGCGAGATGCTCTTATGGAAGACAGCTACTTCAAAATCCACAGACCTATGTAGATATGTCCCCTGACAGAACGTGTCTCATTTACCATATTGCTGCCACAGAACTCGTGTAATCTACTTGGATTACAAAATCATTCAGTTTAAGACTTATCTATGGTCGGTAGCTTAACTTGATTATGTAGGACTGGGCAATGCCTACCATCAGCGGCATTATAGTGGATCCTAGATCCTTTGAAGGCAATTCCGAGTTATCCTCTAGTACAAAAACTCGTTTACTTTAAGTTCCACTACATCTTATCTCCTCACATGGTGTTGTAAGAGGCAGTTTTGTTTTTCTTCTTTTCGAGGTATCTCATCAATGTGCGTAGTAATTAAGTTTTAGGATTAGCTCCGGTGTTGAAAAGGACGTCAAGTTAAAGAAAAGATCCAGCTCCAGTAATTTGTTTTTATTAAAGCTAAATCTCCTTTTTCTTTAGATCCTAACATATGTATCTGAAATTGAGTTTATTTGTTTATCCATGGTATAGTTTATCGCAGAGTTGAAAAGGCGGACTTTCTTATAAAATCTGTTTAATATTTATTTTGGCGTAAACGTGTATGTGGTATGGGGAGATCAAGTAGAATTCACGATTGACAGGAACCTGTGAAGTCAGAATGGTCTAATTTAGCCATACAGTAACTCTAATCTTCATTGTATTAGTTCGTTCGCCTCTTGACAAGGGTTGTCCAGACGAATTCATGGTCCAACGTATTTTGATAATACCATTATGGTAAAATCCTGGACCCTTTGCGTGGGTGGCCTTTTCAGTTAATTGAGGATGTACGAAGTCACCCGACCGTCATTTATATAAAAAGGAGGTTTCAGAAACCCAATTTCCTCATTTCAGCCCATTCATATACATGACTTTCCTCCAAAGCAATTTCAAGCTAATGAGTGCAAGAGGGGTTTGACTGGAGGAAAAAAAAATCCATGAATTGACATATATTTCGAAAGATCGCTTGGTAATGTATAAGGACCGCTATAACGTTACCCCTCCATTGATATAAATTCTAACTGTTGATTGGTATGATGTGAGGGCTCGGATTCAAAATATTAAGAAAGCAATAATTTTCAGTTATGAAATATAACTCATTCCATTACTGTATGCTATACATTGTTTTGTTCTGAAACAGGAATCGACTCTAAGCCACAATAAGTTGAATGTCTAGACATTTACATTTTCGTTAAAGTTTTTTTTTATATCTCATTTCTGCTTTCTTTTTGTTTCTTTTACCTTATGGATATAAGAAGTACCATTTTTCATTTGTATGGTATATATTTTGTTTAGTGTGTATTTCATTCATATGGATTTAACATTTGGGAACCCTTCAGAACTAGGATTTAAATTGATACTACAAGTATAATTGCAGATTTTAAAACACACCTGTACAATAATTCGTAATGCACATGCTGTCAGAGCGGTAACTTCTTTCTCAAGGCTATCCATACATTAAGGGGACGGTTGCCTGATGCGCCATATGCAATACCTTCTATTAAAGTCATCCCCTTCCGCCAAACTTCTTCTAATATCATCCTTCACATTCTAACTCTCTGCCCCCCTCTTGATCTCCTACCCCACACAAGTTCCTTCCAAGCGCTCACTCCCTCCGCACTGTCCAACCTCAACACGGTAACAGTAATAGGTATAATATGATTAATATAAAAGCATTTTTCTTGACATTGCAATAATGGCATCTCTTACAAACAGATTATAATCTTACGATAATGATATTGATAGTTCAATGATGGCTACCATGTTGGAAAAGGTAACTTGGAGTCTTTTGTTTTTTAATGGCACAAGGTCTTTGTAACTTACGAGCCTGCATCGGTAGCTTTTGCCTGAGATTGAACGATTATTGTATAGGATGGAGAAAATGAGACTGCAGATTCAAGTTGCGTAATCATTATCCTCTGTCCTTCTAAGTACTTTGTCAAAGTTTTTCTCTATATATGCTGAGGATGGTATCCTTATTAGCAGAACACCATTGAATTTGCAATGCTTGCTTGCAAGAATGCATGAAATATCACAGGAGGTTGGGCTCCAGATGAATAGAAGAAAGACAGATGATGAACGAATTTACATTGAACAGCGGAGTACTCCAAGAGAATGCATTGTCACCTATGTTGTTTATCCTGCTCATGGATTTTGTAATGCATACAAAAGTTGGGGATGGTGGAGAAGGATTGGACTGGATTGATAATAGGAAATTAGTGAAAGATTGAGAAAAGCCAATCAGACAATGGCTAGTTTAAATAAAATTTGGAAATCAAACCGCCTGAAATTACATATGAAAATCGGGCTATATATTAGTTTAGTGAGATCTGTGTTACAGTATGGACATGAGTTGTGGTAAGACAATGAAACCATCTCCAACAGATTTGGTAGATTTGAGAACAAAGTCCTCAGAAGAATATTAAAAGGTAGGACGGGATTAGAAATGAACCTATAAGAGAGAGTACTCGAGTGCCATATGTGGATGACATCATGGTGAAGGGTAGATGGAGATGGTTTAGGCATGTTCTTCGCACTCCCCAAGAGAGATTAGTTCACCAAATGTTTAACTGGGCTCCACAAGGCACTAGAAGAGTTGGAAGCCACAGGCCTACATGGCTGAGGATTCTGAAACGTGAAGTACGTAATGATGAATGGAGAAGTATTGGCGACTGGCGAAATATGAGACACTGCGTCAATAGGCGAAGGAGGAAATGATGATGATGATGATGATTTACTTTTGAAAAGTAAGCAGGCTTTTTGCAAAATGAATTTGTGAATATATAAAGATCTTATTTAATTTTAATTGTTTTTCAGCGATCTTCATTTAAGTTTCTGCACCTTTTTATATGTATTTATAATTTAAATCAACATTGCATTTATTAGTGTTTTAAATAGCAAATCATTTGCATGGAATTCTGCTTCTTAAGGAAAGATCGATTTTCATGGGTGAACAGTCAGCGGATTTGCATCCATTGTATCTTTAAATAGCATCTGTTTCCAACTATTTTTTAGTATTCGTACGAGAAAACTTGCTGATGACGCTCTTGGCGTAAGTAATGAAAAACGATCCACAAGATAGTCTATTAATCATGATGTGCTTACACGCACGTGCACGCACAGACAGACACACACATACATATATATATATATATATATATATATATATATATATATATATATATATATATATATATATATATATACACACACACACACACACACACACACATATATATATATATATATATATATATATATATATATATATATATATATATATATATATATATATCATACACACACCTTTCTGAGTGGGGATACCTTACCGTGGTGAAAGGGTTTGTGTTTCGCAGAGTTGTACTAGTCAGTGGCACCTTTACTATAGGGTGGTTTGCTCTGGGCGATGAAACGGAAATCTTCCACCATCCTTAATCTGCACTGCGCAGTGTAGGAATCAAACCTTACCAAAGCCCAGACATGAATAAGGGCTTGTCTGAGGCTTTTGTCCTGCAGTGGATTAGAAATAGCTAATTGCTAGTTGGTGTAGTATACATATCAGTCAACCTTTTCTCCTAGAATGGAGCGGTACCAGAAAGGTTCAGTCTTCCATTATTTCAGCAAGTTCCTAATCATGAGGTTGCTAGCCCCATACCCTTTTTCTTGTCTCTGACAATTTCTGATACCTAGTTACACCTGGGTAGACTTTTGGATGTTGGCTGGGATCGAACTCTATTCTAAAGATTTGCGCTCTCAAACCTGAGGTCACCCTGGAGGTCTGAAGTAAGATTTATATTCCAGTGAATGCTAGGAACTCGTCAACATTTCCCAATGGTTCCTGCTGAGTTACTACAACAATATTTATAAATATATATATATATATATATATATATATATATATATATATATATATATATATATATAGATATATATATATGCATATATATATATATATATATATATATATATATATTTATATATATATATATATATATATATATATATATATGTGTGTGTGTGTATATATATATACACAGATATACAATGTATATATATATATATATATATATATATATATGTAGGTATATATATACATATATATATACATGAATATATATGTATATATATATATATATTTATATGTATACGAATATGTATATATATATATATATATATATATATATATATATATGTATATATATACATATATATATATATATATATATATATATATATATATATATATATATATGTGACCTAGTCGATTTGAGAAGAATGTTGAAGATCTTCTTAATGAAGCGTTAAATCAGGGCTTTGAGCTGACGTGCATGCTGATATGCTCATTAAAAAATCCCAACAATCAGTGTAATGTTTTCATAAACTAGAAGTTAATCGAAGAGGTAATTAGTAAGATGTACATACATGGCCTTGGTAGATAACGGGATCGATAATCATATAGTATGCTCGTGTTTATATCTCCCCATTGTACATAACCTTGTTTTATGTATCTGTTGTGTATTTACCGATTTGTTTGGTACTTTAAGTACGACTAGTAAATTCTCTTCATATTGATAATTAGCTGAATGCAGACGTTTAGTTTTAGTATAACAATTGTATAGACATGATTCTGTATAATTCAATAAGTATTAATGATTATGTTAAATATTAGAAATATGCCTCGTAAATTCCTTTTCCTTCCCTGTCAGTGCCCTGAAATGAAAAAATTGTCTCAAACAAGGAAGACGAAACTTCCCTCTGAAGCAAGGCAATAGCCAATCCTATATCCCTTTCCCCTTCGTGTTTACAGCGATTAATGCACTTCTACCGCAAGCCTCTGTGACCTGTAATCCCCGTTTCTCCGTTGCATACATCAGACGTAACCCTTCCCTTGTCCCCCTTACTGAATCCTTGTATTGAACCATAATAATTTTATTGTCTAGTACCCTGTGTCCATCTGTATATAACAATGCCAATTGTCTCCCTGTTTAGTCATGACCCCGTATCCATTTGTAATTAAGAACAAAAGAATTACAGATTTTCTTCCAAATTTTGCTTTGACACCTCATATAGAAATTGATAGGAGCCCATGATTTCTCGTTTCTAGATATGGTCAGTGTCTTCCTCGCCCCAACCCTGGAGGAATGACTATAGATGGAGAAGCCCTTATGAGTCAATGGAATTGGAGTTTTCGTGCACTTCGCCAACCTCCCAAGTTTGTGAAATGATGCTGTCATGTTTTGCAGACTTAATCAGTGATCTTTTTTATTGCACTAAATTGGATGTTAGATGTTTATTTTTACCATTTGTTTTTCGTATGTGGTTAGATCGTTTACGTGTTATGTTTTTATCCGTTTTTATTAGAAAAGCTTATTTATTTGTTGTATATTTTTTCGGATAAATAAATCATTATTTGGGAATGGTTTTAAATCTTGCTGAGTGGCTAAACTTTTCGTAATGAAGCTATAACTTTTATGTAAAAGAGATTATCGTAAGTAACTTACTCTTTCACAGTAGCTTTTGGCGTTTTGGGTTTGCTCAGTGACGCCATACTACTTAATAAATTGACGTAACACTCCCACTTACAGTCACCTACACGGTAGCAGCATGGTGCTTTTGCTGTTTCTTTTGCTGACGAGAATCTTACGAAAAGATTTCAGTTGCTTTTGCTTTTTACTGGCTTTAATTATATTTTGATTTATGTATTCTTATGACATTCAACGAAATTTAAGAAAGTAACCAAACATTCATTTAGTGTTGCATTAATACAAATTTCTCTCTTCACTTTTAATTTACAGATGAGTACTAATAGTTTGTACTGAAACTACGCCACAATTTTTGGTGTTGGGGACACCACATGTAAGTTTAAAAGAAATAATAAACTTTCCCCTTGAGCGTGGGCCATTGTAATTTTGCTTATAAAACGCAAACGAATTAGAGTTTGAATTTTCTGGGTTTGGAAATAAATTTTATTGTGTTAGGGGAAAAGATTCTATTTTTTTTTTCTCGTTGCTTCGCCTTCTTCTGTTCTGTAACAGCAGTTTCATCTTATTGTGTCATCTTGCTTTTCCTTCCTTTACTGGCATGAATACAGAGTTGATTCACTGTGTCATTTCTTAGTAACTGCCCTCGCTCCTCAAATTTTCTTTGCACGTTTGTTCGTCCTTTGTAAACCTTAGCGCACCGCTTCCAAGAATGTGGAACATTGGCACAGCTTTTGCCAGACGAGAGTTGTTTATCTGTTTAATGTATGTTTGTTTAAGCGTGTTTGTATAAGAAAAGAAAATTACTTTGTCGACTGTATACCATGATTGAGTTTACCTACATAAATGTAATGCAACTTTCGCAGACGATGATGATATTCCTTTAACAATTACTTATTAAACTAGTCCCTGTCCAAACACATTTAAATGTTTTGATTATTATTTATTGATGTAGTTTTTTTTTTTCCTAACTCCATTTATGTGTAAATGACTATGTAAACTTTTGATTCCCGGTAAGTGTTTGGCAATGCTTTTGCGAAATGCATCCAATATTAAAAATGAAACGTATGACCTTATTTACTAGTAATTTAACATTTTGTTGGATTTAATGCACACACACACACACACACACACACACATATATATATATATATATATATATATATATATATATATATATATATATATATATATATATATATATATATATATATGTGTGTGTGTATATATATATATATATATATATATATATATATATATATATACATATATATATATATATATATATATATATGTATACATATATATATATACATATATATATATATATATATATATATATATATATATATATATATATATATATATATATATATATATATATATATATATTATAGATAATAATCCAAGACAGTTAATAATAGCTACTAATTTTGCTTGATCTCAATATGAACTCTTAATAAGTGAAGGGAAACCAGCCTATCCAAGAGAAATAGAAAAATGACGGGACTTTTAAGGCTGTGAGGTAAGACAGTTTAGAGTTTGGAGGACTAAAAGAAGGCAATTCCCACCGTAGTATAGTAGAGATTCAACGTTTTATGTTTATTTTTTAATTGTTGATATTTTGTAGTTCTGTGAAGTAATTACATAGTTTTATGGTAATCCATTTTTTTTTATTATAGTGCCTCGCGTAAGCTAGGGCATGTTATATCGTTTCCCACAATTCATTAATTAATGTTATATTCCTAATTAGTTGTGTCCAACAATAAACCCCCTCTCAATTATTTTCGAATACTTTCATAGTTTTAACTAAAATGATTGAACTCTTTTTAATATTGATTTTGTTTGAAGTTTATTCTAAGGGTAATACGTTGTTTGTAAGATTGAAGGTTTTGTCTTCTTTTGTGAATGCTTATACTCGTGAAAAAGAATAAATTGTAACGTTTCTAAATGTTTGTTGTTGGTGTCTGCATTGTTTGATCCGAAGATTATGGTGAAATGAAGGCACGTTTGAAGATCTTTCAAGGACACAAACCTAATTTTCTCTTGTTTCTAGTTGGCTTTTGTCAGTGTTTCGTTCTGGAAGATGTCGGCTTACTTGTAGTAAACTATCGTATACTGAATTGCTTTTTGGTTCTGCCTAATTTTTTTGCATTGTGTTCGTGACTTGATATATCCAGTAACTACAAACAATATTTTCATTTTTCGTTAACGCAATGTCCAAAAAATATTCTGAACACTTACTTTATCTCGTAACATCCAATAAGGAAAGAAATAACGAAATTGGAAAATAAATTTTCTTTTTCTCTCTCTACGATAACCAATTGCACTGAAAGTGAATAAGTGGATTTTGTCGATATTTCAAGAAACTTTGTAATATATCGATTGGGGAGTTTTTTTATTCTTTTTTTTTCCCTGGACTCGTATTTTGGAGTCCCTTGTCAGTATTTACAAAGGAAAGAGCCATGAAGTTATAGCTTGCTGAATATGAAGGTCTTTTCTGCAATGTTGCTTTTGTTTTTGTGATTGATAGATTCAATTTTTTCCCGGGAATTCGGATATTTTTTGCATTCAACTTGTTCGGTTATTAAAAAGATGGCGGGTTCTTTCTTTTTAACGCAGTTCAGTCTGCGATAGAGTCTAAAAGTAGATAAATCTCGAAACATCGCAAAAGCATTCTATAACCTCCATAAATTCTCTCCTTAAACTGTTTTTTTTTTCTTTCTTTTTTACTTGGCAAAGCCTATACTTTTTAAATTATTAGGAATTCTTCACTTCCTTGAAATCTTGTATCACATTTTTTTCCCCGAGCGATGTCCTACTGTGTGCTGATGTAGAATTTCTATCATTCTTTTTCGCTGTCACGTAGGACATGCCAGCGCGTTATTCTTTTCTACTATTTTGTTAAAGTGGACAACTTGTATGTTGTTATTTTATTTTACTAAAATTTCGTTAACTCGGTTCTGCTTCAAGTATTTTTCTTACTCCACATTGTTTAAAATGCGTTCTAAAGGAGAGCAGATGGTACGTCTAAAAAGATCTTCCTTTACGAAATGCATATACGTGCTATTGTAAGGTTCGTGCGCGTGT
>NC_090728.1:95575778-95603278 GCF_036898095.1 Palaemon carinicauda
ACACTATTCATTCTTCTTAGGTCACTAGGATACAAAGCATTTAAAAATCGCTGAGCTTGCGAGTGAAGGTCCTCATGACTAAAGTTAGTGAGAAAAGAGGAAAGTGAAAAACCCGAAATTAGAGTGTACTGGAAGTTACGCAGAGACGTGGAAAGGTGTTATTTACCAACTCCTGCGTTGTAATCGTGCGCAGTTGTGCTTTAAGAATATCTTTATATTTTTAAATTCCTATATGAGTACAGTCATTACTATGCGTTATCCACTAATTTTAAGGTTGATATTTCCATTATAAATTTCCTAGTAAACGAGTATATATTTTCCATATAATTTTGTATTTTCTTTACTATTAAGATTCCTTGGACCAGAAGATTGGAATTTGATGATGTTGACAACGTTTATTGAGTGTGTAGACGTCTGGTTTACCCCGAGAAACTTTGATCCTGTTTTTCTTAGTCTTCTTTTTCATTTTATTTTCGAAAAATACATTTGATGTTTTCTTGTTTGTTTCTGAAGTGAGTCCCCTTTTAAAATGGGAAGGAACCTTGACTAAACACGTGCGAGTGCAATGGAAAAACAAGACTCGGTTTTGATCTTCAGGAGGAAATGCTGGGATGCGTATGGTGGATTATTTACACTTTGGATGGCTCCGCCGAACTCCATCTTAAATGCATAAATGGTTAGTGCACGTTTGATACCAAACACACACAAATATGTTTACATATATATATATATATATATATATATATATATATATATATATATATATATATCTGTATATATATGTATATATGTATATATATATATACTGTTTATATATATATATATATATATATATATATATATATATATATATATATATATATATATATATGTATGTATATACTGTTTAGATAGATATATATATATATATATATATATATATATATATATATATATATATATATATATATGTGTACAGTATATATGTGTATATACAGTATATTATAAATATACATACATATATATATATATATATATATATATATATATATATATATATATATATTTATATATATATATATATATATATATATATATATATATATATATATATATATATAGTATTATAATGTCCGTATGTATGTATATAAGTGTGTGCATATATATATATATATATATATATATATATATATATATATGTATATATATATATATATATATATATATGTATGTATATATATATATATATATATATATATATATATATATATATATATTATATTTATATATTCTTACGAAGCTGGTCTGAGTAGGTTATTTTATTCATGTATTTCATTTGTGTAGGATTAAGTAAATGTATGTAAATTACATAAGATTGTCGCCATTCATTTAGTTGAATTTTCATTCTGTTCCTTATATGTAAATTTACGTTATTTTAAAGAATTGAATTTCTATTTCACGTAGTTTTATTACGAAGTCTAATGTGATATTGTTAAAAGGTACTCTGTATGACACACAGTCTAGGGATTGCAGCATGTTTCCATGTGGTTGGAAGTTGCATGAACGTTCTAAACTAGAAATTATTCTTTTTTTTTTTTTCAATATTATAAGAGGAGGTGGGCAGAGTTCGCTGAGTGGGTTGCCTCGTCAGGTGACAATAGAACCATACTTCAAAACTGCCAAGTTGGCAAGCTGAAGTCGTGAGAGGACGTCCGGACCATGCTCCCACGCCATGAGACTGCTGAAGTGGAAGATTCCAGAATCAATTGGGGTGATATATATAGGGCCTAGCAATGCATGGGCCAGAGAGATCCAGCTTGACCCTCCGAAAGAGCAAACATCTGACAGTCTTCTCTCCAGCATCTATCCAGCCACTAAGTATTTCCTCTCCATCATGCATAGTGTTTTCTCTCAAACGTACATTGTGTTTTCTCTCAAATTTGTATAGTTTTGGTTCAAACATTGGATTTTATATGGTTTAATTTGAAAGAAGTGCATTGTATATGTGAGTACATTTTATATTGCAAAATTATTAATTTATTTGTGCCTGGCCCTGTGTGATTTAGTTAAATAGTGAAGTGCATTTAATCTTGCTTAGCTGTTTGATTGCCAAAATTAAAGATTTTTATAAAATAATTTCTAGTGAAACAAGTGATTGTATAATTTTTGATGTGTCCCTTTGTCTTAGTCTAAGGTCTATTTCAGATTCAAATTTCGAATGATTTATTTTTTGGTATTGCTGATTAATTGTCATTTTTATAGAATATAATTATTTTTGTAAAGTGTGTATTATTTCAATCACCAATAATTAATCCAGTGCTTTGCTCATTCCCTGACTTGGAACCGAAGTAAGAGTTGATTTAAGAATAGTTCCCGTTAAAGTAAAGTACTCCACCAGTTTTGTTTTGAGTGCAACATAAAGAGATCTTTATATATATATATATATATATATATATATATATATATATATATATATATATATATATATATATATATATGTGTGTGTGTGTGTGTGTGTGTGTGTGTGTGTGTGTGTGTGTGTGTGTGTTACCAAACAATTCTTCTTCACCGAAGGGGTTAACTACTAACTGTAATTGTTCAATGGCTACTTCCTCTTGGTAAGGGTAGAAGAGACACTTTAGCTATGGTAAGCAGCTCTTCTAGGAGAAAGACACTCCAAAATCAAACCATTGTTCTCTAGTCTTGGATAGTGCCATAGCCTCTGTACCATGGTCTTCCACTGCCTCTTGGGTTAGAGTTCTCTTGCTTGAGGGTACACTCGGGCACACTATTCTATCTAATTTCTCTTCCTGTTGTTTTGTTAAAGGTTTTTATAGTTTATATAGGAAACATTTATTTTAATGTTTTCACTGTGCTTAGAATATTTTATTATTCCCTGTTTCCTTTCCTCACTGGACTATTTTCCCTGTTGGGGCCTCAGGGCTTATAGCATCTTGCTTTTCCAACTAGGGTTGTAGCTTAGCAAGTAATAATAATAATAATAATAATAAAATTCGCATATATTAACGTCTGGGAGCTCGTAGTATTCTTAGAGCTGGGAGGTACTCTCTTGTGTATCAGATTCTGTAATATAAATCAGATGTGTTTGGGAGCTCGGGAATTTACGTAATTCGCTAGTCGTAATATATATATATATATATATATATATATATATATATATATATATATATATATATATATATATATATATATATATATATATATTATGTGTGTATATTTTTGTGTTCATATATCTACATACAGTATATATACATACATATATTTACGTATGGATAGGTAGATGACAGTGTTGGTTTGTAAGGGAGAAAATATCTTTGTATATGTAATAGCAGTAAAGGGAGCCGTTATTTTTATACAAGTAGTTAGGGTTGAATTGTTCAAAACATATTCTAGTTATTTCATTTTGTAAAGCTAAATTAGATGAATGAATAGCCTGCGTAACGAAGTGTGTTCTGCGTCAATCAGTTCTAATAGAATGACGAAGGGGAAAGATTAAAAAATACTAGATGGTAGCTTCCAGAAATCAAGTGGCGGGTTTGCTACACACTAGTGCAAAGGTATGAGAGAGAGAGAGAGAGAGAGAGAGAGAGAGAGAGAGAGAGAGAGAGAGAGAGAGAGAGAGAGAGAGCTAAATCATGTCTCGTGGTCCCTGTTTCTTATCAACCTTCCCTTCCCCCTTTTTACTCAAGTTGTCGAGCTCTCTAGCGTAACATGTTTGCGTATGGATATCTATTAGTTTTTTACCTACATGAGTCATCATCATCTCCTCTCAATCCTATTGACGCAAAGAGCCTTAGTTATATTTCACCAGTTGTCTCTATCTTGAGCTTTTAAATTTGAGTATGTAGGTAGAACTTGTTTGCTCCAAATTAGACTCATATCGTGATACATGTCTGAGATATAAGGTTTCGTATATTTTTTCTTAGTGTTAGATAAGATGTAACAATTAATCAAGGACACGACGCCATGAATTATTTGTAATGTGTGTATAACAGTGATGTGTAGCAATGATATATCAAAATGATAGTTGCTGCACCTCAGGAAGACCGAAACAATGCACTATGTAAAAATAAACCTACAAATATGCAAAGTAACTTAATTCTTGAGCCTGTCATTTATGTTATTAGTATAGGTTTTACCTCTTATGTATTACGAGTTTTTTATTCTATGCATGTATTTATCGTCTTATAATTGAAATGGAAATGATCTTGATATAATTTGCTACGAGTTACAGACCCTCTCCTCCCGCTATCATTCCACTTGCCTTTTTGGCAAATGAATTTAATTGATTTGCTTCCTTTTGAAAATGCTGAATTAGCCTAGTAATAACCTAAGGTAGGACGTAGAAAATCAAGTCTTTAATTATTTCCTGCACAGGTCAGTGCATTTGAAAAACTACGAATCTTCTTCTTTTTCTTCTTCTTTGTCTGCATCTTTTCCCACTTCTATGTGGGGTCGATGTTTCTGGCCAGCGCTCTCCATCTACCTCTGTCCCACACTTCATCACCAGTTAATCCCTTTGATCGAAGGTCATCCTTGATGCAGTCCATCCACCTTCGCTTTGGTCTCCCTCTCCTTTTTGTTCCCTGTACCTCCATTTCCATCACTCTCCTCCCAGTATGCTGTTCATCTCTTCTCATGACATGACCATACCACTTTGTTGGATCTTATCTTCCGTATCTTATCTCTTCTTGTCACCCCCCCCCCCCACATCCATCTCAGCATTCTCATCTCTGCCACATCCAGTTTCTTCTCGTTTGTCTTCTTTATTGCCCACGTATTCGCTCCCTAAATCATTGCCGGTCTCACAACTGCCCTGTGTACTTTACCTTTCAACTTAACCCCTATTTTCTTGTCACGTACTACTCCACGCACTTTTTTCCAATTCTTCCATCCTGTTTGTATTCTGTGGTGTTCACTCTATTTTAAAGTGTTTGCTTTAAGTGCCCAATCATGTAACCCTTGCTGTACATTCCAGAAATCTATGACAACTCCAAAGTAGATTTCTTAGCTTTTTCATCCTTAAACATAGTCTTTTCATCATCATTAGGCTCTACTCGTTAAGGAAATAGTGTATTTTTTTAGGTATGTTAAATTTATTATTTGTATCTATTTATATTTGTACGTATACTGCATATGCTGACGACTGAATGAATAACTCACTTTGACTTCTGTATGAAATTCAAAAATATGGATTTGAAGTTCGGAAATACATATATTTATAAATAATTATACACATACTGTATATATATATATATATATATATATATATATATATATATATATATACATATATATATATATATATATATATACACACGCGTGCGTGCGTCTATTATTGTTATGATTATCATCATTAGCTAAGCTACAACCCTAGTTGGAAAAGCAGGATGCCATTAGCCCAAGGGCTCCAACAGAAAAAAATAGCCCCTTGAGGGAAGGAAATAAGGAACGGAATAAACTATATGAAAAGTAATAGACCATTAAAATGAAATATTTTATCACTAACAACATTAAAACAGATCTTTCATTTATAAACAGTAAAAAGAGACTTGTGTCTACCTGGTCAACATAAAAACATTTGCTGCAAGTTTGAACTTTTGAAGTTGTACACATTCAACTACCCAGTTAGGGAGATCATTATACAACTTGGTCATAGCTGAAATAAAACTTCTGAAATACTTTGTCGTATTGATGCAGAAGGCCTGATGATTAGAATTAACTGCATACTGTATTATTATGATTATTATAATTATTATTATTATTATTATTATTATTATTATTATTATTATTATTATTATTATTATTATTATTATTAGGTGCTAAGCTACAACCATAGCTGGAAAAGTAGAATGCTATAAGACCAGGGGATTCAACAGTAAAAATAGCCCAGTGAGGAAAGGAGACAGGAAATAGAGAAGTGATTAACAATTAGAATAATATACTTTAAGAACAGTAACTGCACCAAAACAAATATTTCGTATATCTAGGCGTATTTTCATATGTGACTAACATATTGCTTATCTGTATTGGTAAAGGAGGGTTAATTTAGATTATTTGTGGCAAACCTGAATCCATCGTAAATACATTATAAACAGTATTGTTTAATTTTTATATTTTGATGACTCCGGGGGTATAAGGTCACGCTCATCAATAAATCAATCTAAAAGGCATAGGTTTGAATCCTGACGGTGGCATATGTTAGGATATTATACATAGTTATATTTCTTTAAGCAATATCTTTATTGGGTTATTTGTGTTTGTGTACGATCAAATGTATATGTGAGGTGGAAAGGCTATGGTTCTGCTTTGTTACTTTTTTTTCCAGTTCGACTTCAATTGCACAAATTCTCTCTCTCTCTCTCTCTCTCTCTCTCTCTCTCTCTCTCTCTCTCTCTCTCTCTCTCTCTCTCTCTCTCTCTCTCTCTCTCTCTCTCGTTCAAGTCAAGGTTCAAACGCTTGTGCTATTGTAATATGTCTTCAGGTTGATGAAATTTATTGCTCAAATTTTCTTATAATGGTATTGTTTGATATCTGTATATCAATGGTACCACATAATTTTATATTTTTATTTTGAAGGAATGTTTTAAGTTTTCTTATAATATTATCGCTGTAATTTATGTGTATCTATCTAACTATATGTATATTTTTAATGTATATATATATATATATATATATATATATATATATATATATATATATATATATATATATATATATATATATATATACATACTGTATATATATGCACAAATATATATAAGCTGTATATATATATATATATATATATATATATATATATATATATATATATATATATATATATATATATATATATATATATATATATATATATATATATATTGATAAACTTCACGTCCATCATTGGTGTTAAATTGAACATAATCTTATATATGGAATTCTCCACTAAATTCGTCACTATAAATGGTTTAGAATTAATTAAATTGTAGCTACTTGCACTAACACTCCTCGTCGTTTGCCGGAAATGTTAATATGAAATAACATAGTGTAGTCTCATTCTTGTACTGGTTTAGGAAAGCTCTCCATTCTAGTCGGCAGTAGACATTTCGCTTATAAACAGTAGTGGCTGCTGGCTTCTGTAGCAAACTTTTGTGTTTTGTCGAGTTCCAGCGACAAACTGGAGTTGATAATGAATAGGTCGGTGTCTGCAAACTCGTGAGGAGAGACGGCCCCAGGAGATCCCAAAGCTTCGATCTAAATAAAGTACAAGGGAGTTAGTTTCTTTTGTTGAATATAGAAATTTCTCTTTTTCATTAGGCTGGATTTCTCATATCGATATTCGATTTCTTTTGCACATATTTTATCTTTTCATCGATCTGTTGTTTCTTATCTCGTCGCAGCTTTGGTGGTATTACCTCTTGTGCAATTTGCTTAGGAAATTTGAAATATGTTTATTTGTTTATTTTACAAAAGGAAGAAGCAATTAGCTGGCTCCAGACTGAAAACGTGTCGACTAGTAAGTTATCATATGGATTGAATAAAAACTTTTAATTGTATTTCAGAAATTACGAGAATTAAAAACAGAAAATAGATAAATGTAATTATGTCATGATGGGTAATTGTTTCATTATGACATACTAGTTACCAGGGTTATATTTTTCTTTGTTTTTATATTTATATGACCCTGGCGTGCACACAAACATATATACATACACACACACACACATATATATAATATATATATATATGTTTGTCTATGTATGTGTTTATATATATGTATTTATATATATATACATATACTGTATATATGTATATATATGTATATATATACAAATATATATATGTATATATATATATATATATATATGTGTGTGTGTGTGTATGTGCATGTATGTGTGCACGCCAGGGTCATATGAAATAAAAACATTTGTTTTATTCATTCATTCATGAACTTCGAACCCAATTTAAAGGTTTGCAATGTGTCAACATTAAGCATGCATTCGAACAGAGCAACTGCAAATGAAATTACTAAACTTGTTCCACAAGTGCGAAGAGGGGAGAGCAACAGCAAGAACAACTCTCTGGACATTTATAATAGGTTTACATGAATTAAGGTTCGGAGATTCCAAGTATTGAAACTTCTCCGAAATCATTTTTGACTGTGACTTCGTATACATCCCTAGTGAGTTTCCCAACCCATACCTAACTCACGTGGGAGATCAAGTGCCTTTATAACGATGAACAAACATTCCAATATATGCATTGTTTTGCTACTTGCGATTGCCAATATAGTGGGATGACTGGAAGCATACGCTACATTTATTGAGTGGGCAGAATTCAGTACAAAAATATGCTTTCCTTGTCTCTTAAAGACAAGTGTATTGCATGCACACACGCGCGCACACACACACACACACACATATATATATATATATATATATGTATGTAACACACACACACACACACATATATATATATATATATATGTATGTATGTATATATATATACATATATATATATATATATGTGTGTGTGTGTGTGTGTGTGTGTTCGACTTGCTGTCTGCAGAACAACGTTAGTCTGATTAATAGCACGTGTTATTAAGAAAATAAAGAAGACCTCTACATTTCTTGTTGTTGGTGTATACTAACACATCAGCGTAAGTTGGCAGTGAATTTATTTTTAATATTTCTGATTAAGTACGTAAGATGATGGTAAGATGAGAGAAGAGTAGAGTAGAGTTGTTAATTAGATTAAATAGGAGCATTTGTGAAAGATTAGAATGAAGCATGGAACCTCCGTGAAACCAAGGTTGGTTTTCATAGGATTGCTGAGCCAACTCTCCTATTTGGTAAAAATTGTTGAAATTGTACGTAAATGAAATGGTTGACTATAGTTTGTGTACCCATGTACAAAACATTAGCTCATGTTGCTTAGTAGCCCGCAAATATATGGGACATAACAAAAATGAAAGGGACAGATCTGTTTATACACCGAAGATGTAGTGGTAAGCTTGGGTGAATGAATGTATCACACTTTTCTGTGTTTGTGTGTATAGGTGCGTGTTAATCTGTGAGTGGATAATACATGTAAAATTCAGAATACTAAAAGGAAAATATATTAATGTTCTTATTTTCATTTGGATTATGTTGATGCTTGAAGCTCTTGATATAATTTATTCAGAATAAGATTTAACTTAACGTAACTTTTCAAGCTTTCAAAGGCCTGATCTTGTCCCTTTTTCTGTTCTGAGAACTTTTGAGATTGATGTGTTATTTGTTTTACAGTGTATGGACGTATACTTACATGTTATATCCCCTTGGATGTATAACATAACGCCCCGAAAGTGGGAGACTACTCTTTGTCGTCACAGCATTGGTCACACTCGGTTGACACACGAGTTTCTGGTAATTGGGCAACACCAACCATATTGCGATGACTGTTTGGTACCCTTAACATTAAGGCATTTATGGGCCGAATGCCCCTCTTATAGCACCCTAAGAAATAGATATCTGTTTGAGACGCAATGTGAGGATGGCAGGTTCATCTTTGCCAAGATTCTTGGACATGATGTGTCGTACTATGCTAGTGCCATTTTTAGATTTATTTCAGATCTTCGGGAAAATTTTTAACTTTTATAATGGCACCTTTGCTTTTAAGGTTTTAATTTAATAATATTGTTTTCTTTGAATGTAATAAATGATAACAACGTCAATGGCCTTACATGTCAGGATGCCAGAAAACTTAAAATCAATCTATCATACGTGCCTATAAGAAGCCCATGTTTGCTCAGTCATCATCATCTCCTCCTACGCCTATTGACGCAAAGGGCATCGGTTAGATTTCGCCAGTCGTCTCTATCTTGAGCTTTTAATTCAGTACTTCTCCATTCATCATCTCTAACTTCGCGCTTCATAGTCCTCAGCCATGTAGGCATGGGTCTTCCAACTCTTCTAGTGCCTTGTGGAGCCCATGTTTGCACGGTAAATATATAGATTTATTTATGTACTTTTACATTCTGGTGATGTGCGCAAACTGGGCGATTGCCTTTTGTAGAGACGTTTTATCAACACCTAACAAAGAGATTTATTTTCCACGTCGTACAGTGGAATGTGAGACTAATCCTTTAGTTCCCTCTGCATGCAGGTATTCGTTTTTGTGCCTTTTATTCGGTGTAGATGTTGATAAATGTGAAATTCAAACCTTTTGTTTCCTTTCATGTAAAAATTTTATTTTTACATACTGTATGTTCATCTTAGTCAGAGTTGTATATTTTTCCCTATGAGGTTTATAATTCGTAGATATATATGGATTATATTTTACGCCAGTATGATTATTTCTGTAATGTATGATCCTGTGTTTCTATTTATTGTTATCTGTTATCAGTAATTTTGATATTATTTTAAATGTTGATTCAGTTCTGATCAGTAAGATCTGTTTTACTTTATTTTTTCTCATTTAAGAATTATTTTAGAATTTTTACAAGAGATTCGGGTGTTTTGGATTTTTCATTCACAAGTAGCCTAGACTTCTTATGCTGGAAACTATTAATTCCTTATTATTTGTGAATTTAAAGTCCTACTTAGAGACTCGCCTGTTTGGAAGCACAAATTTAAGTGTTTGACCTTGGGTCTAGGGACGTTTCATTTTGATTTTCGTGGGGATCCCGAATTGTAATAACGCGATGTTTTAGGAAGTCACGAACAAAAGACACTTTGATTTCTGGGTGATAACAAAATAAAAATTGCCTGTCTTGTAATAGAAGTAACCAGATGTTGATAGTGTTCTAGATCCTGATATAGATACAGATGTGAACACCAATTATCAGTAAAGTTTGCCTACGGTTAATTCTTGAGCAAGGTTTTGTTGATGATGCAGATTCAGACTTCGAGCCGCCAAATGGGAGTTTATCAACCCTGCCGAGGTATAGTGCCCTTTGAGAGTATAGCTTTGTCTTCAGACGGATATTTAGACGAGTTATGCAAGTTGATTGTGAAGTACATGTTTGTTCAGTGATGCCTATTTTCGTATGTTGGACTAGCGATCTGCCTCACTGTTCAACTGGTTGAAAATTTGTTTCAGAACTAAGAAGACTTTTTGAAAATCTTGAACATACCAAATTGGTTATGTCTGGTCATATCACTGTTTTGAGGGTTTCAGTCTTTTATCTGATAAAAATAATGGAGTAGATTCCTGCTTGTTAATCTTTTGCGGAATTAGGGAAAGGCTCTCTCTCTCTCTCTCTCTCTCTCTCTCTCTCTCTATATATATATATATATATATATGTATATATATACATATATATGTATATATATATATATATATGTATGTATATATATACGTATATATGTATATATATATACATATATACATATATACATATATATATATATATATATACACATACATATGCTGTATATATGTATGTACTCATGTGTATGTATGTATTTCTTTGTATATGTTTATTCATATGTATGTAAAAGTAATGAGTAGAAGGGCGCCTACGGTGCTCTAGCCTTTTATGTCAGAAGTCTCTTCGCTTGGGGAATTAGGGAGTGTTGGAAACGGCGCAACTAAATAACAATTAGTGGGAGTGTAGTTGGGTTGCCTGTTTAATTAATTTATAGTTTTGTCGTCTGTCTAAATTATAAGTAATCTGCTATCTCATATTATCTTCTCCCTAGTTTAATTAGAATGCCTCCATTCTGCCCAAGTTATGTTTGTGTGTATGGAGTCTGTTCGGCAACTTACGTACTCGGAATGGTTCATTAATATGAATTCTCGCGATGTTGTTTGTAGGCTCTTGTGTCTCTTGTTGTTGTTGTTGTTGTTTTGTTCACGGCCGTGACGAGCTATAAATCGGACGTCGCTAAAGTGAATACCTTCAATAATCATAATGGTTTATGCCATTTCTCTTTGGAATGGTGCCGTTACGGATGCTTTCACGGACACCCGGGGAAAAATGTTCTGAAATTGCATTTCTGTGTTGCCTTTAAACAAGTATATATTTGGTTATGTTCTCTCTATATGGTTTCATGTTTGTTGAAACTTTGGTTGACATGCGTATTTTCTGTCTATGGCTGACCAATCTATCAAGTATTTGCAAAAATGTTTAGATAATTACTTGTATTTTTATACAAAGTATAAATATTCTAGTAGCAAATACCTTAAGCAAGAAAACACTGAATTACACTTATAATCTC
Source organism: Palaemon carinicauda (assembly GCF_036898095.1). NCBI lineage: Eukaryota > Metazoa > Arthropoda > Malacostraca > Decapoda > Palaemonidae > Palaemon > Palaemon carinicauda. The sequence continues at coordinate 95,587,964 of NC_090728.1, forward strand.
ATAAGTGCTGAAAGAATAAGATTGTGAAAACATTTGAAAGTTACCTGTGAGAAATATTGTAAAATTATATACTGTATACTTCCAAAGCTTTGAAATTAAAACATTTAGGTGCCTAATAATTATTTGCAGTTCTATTCCTCATTAATTTTCTGTTACTGGACTTAATGCTATGTTTTGCTCCTTCCAACACTTTCATTTATTCAGTATTGAATTTGTCATTGTTAAGCCATTTTCATTGGACATCTTAAGACATTGTTCTCTCTCTCTCTCTCTCTCTCTCTCTCTCTCTCTCTCTCTCTAACGGCATTCATACTATAAGACATCGGCGTTGATGTCTAGTATTTTAGTGAAATTAATGAGGAACATGCTATGAGTTCCAGTCGTATTTGTTGGATTTTTTACTCGAAAAGGAATATTCAACGTTTGACCAATTTACTTATGCTATTTGGTGATCCATAGACTATAAGTAGTAATTGAAAAAAGTTATTATTGATAGTTTCCATGTTATTTTGCTGGAAAATTTGGTTTCGGTTATCATAGCAGCTACCTAAAATATATCTTTGAAGCTCTCTTAGGCCTTTACGATTTTTTTACATGCGCATGGCCTACAAAATAAGCTTGTTATTTACACAGCTGATGTTACATTTCTTTGCATCGATCTCATCTGATGAATCTGATGAATCACCAAATAGAGATCTAGCCAAAATAGGTTATAGCGCAATTTATGGGGCATGAAATTAAACCAAAGTAAACTTAATAGTATGATCTTTTTGTAGGTGTAGGATATTGGATCACCCCATTTAGGTATTTTCATTTACAAGGGTTCTTTTTTTACTTCATGCAGCTCATTTAGAATAGTTCGTGTAGTTCTTTCCTTGCAAATCAACTTTTGAAAATCACATCCGATGTCTGCATTAATTGCAGAAAAATATGAAAATATGGTATAATGAGAAAGTCTTTAAATTTCTGTTAAATATGGTCTGTTAATTTACCCCTGATCTGGATATTAATGTTGTGTAATATTTTCCATAATTCTTATCATCCTTTACATTCAGAACTTCGCAGACTATACTATCCGCCATGCAGTTTTAGGTAAGCAGCTGAATTTAATACTATTGCTTTTCTTTAATAAGGCTCACTACTAAATTTTTTATAAGTTTTTCCGATTAACCAAATTATGGATTGATCTTCCTAATCTAATAATTAAATGGGTAAAAGTTACGGTCTTCAAACTTGATGCAAACGCTTTTCAAGTAGGTTAACATAGATGATGTTCCAATGTTTTGCTGTTACTTATTTATTTTGAATTATATTAATATTAGTTTGATATAATTTTATTCATTTGACTTTGACTATTTATTTTAAAAGTCTATTATTCTGCATTTAACTGCTTCCTCTATTGGGGCCCTTGCGCTTGTAACATTCTGATTGTCCAGCTAGGCTTAAACCATGGCTTATAATAATTATAATATTAATCAGAATAATATTTATCTACGCAATTATTTAAAACAAGTAGGATGGTATGCGCGCATGCGCACACTAATGTATATATATATATATATATATATGCGAGTATATAAAAGGTGGATGTGTGCCAACCGTAATTACGTTACACACACTCATATATATGCATATATATACAGTATATATATATATATATATATATATGGATATATATATATATATATATGGATATATATATATATATGGATATATATATTTATATATATATATATATACATACATACATACATACATATATATATCAATATATATATATATATATATATATTTACATACATATATATATCAATATATATATACCTACATACATCAATATATATATATATATATATATATAGTCTGTTGGATAAGAGATTATTTTCAATTAATAACTATTTTACTTATTTGTGTCCTCTTTAATTTATGAAATTAGTTAAGGGAATCAAGAATGGCCGTAAATTACTTTTTACTTTATTAAATTTTATGGTTTTGGCTGCAGTTTTTACATATCCTTTTTTTCCCCCGTAAATTAATGAATAAATTGCGTTCCTAACATATGAAGAAGATCTTCGTGCAATTGTAATTGTAAACGTTCTTTAGAGGATTGCATGCAACGAAAAGGCGTCCCTCTGTCGTGATTAATGTGTTCCTAAATTTGCATAGTTGTCTTTTTGTCGAGGGGTTGGGGCCGAAGTAAATAGAGAATTGGCTCAACTGATGTAGCCGTACGTATTGATTGTTGATGACTCAGCAAATGGCATTTACCTTTCGTAGAAATTGCATTTGTTATGATTGTCACAATATCATATTGGAAAAGCAAGACGATTGCAAACAAAGGGCCTTTGCTCTGAAGGTAGATCAAGTGTGGGGAAGAATTAACCCTAAATAGAAAATATTGTTAACATAACGATGAATGCATTGTGATAGTGAAACGCGAATAAAAGCATTTGAATTCCTACAAAGTTCTTGAGCAAACTAAGTAACTTTTGATAGCCGGATCTGGAAAAGCAAAATTATACCCGATTTGAATGTTTACATTGTGTTTATAGAGTATTTCATTATCTATATGGAATCTATCCTCGTCTTGTTATATTTTATGGACAGTTGGGTCTTCTCTGTCTTTTCACTTTTAGAACACTGTTTAAGATATAACTTTATATATTTAGGGCGCCGTCACCTTTCAAGTTCTGTTTTATTATTATTATTATTATTATTATTATTATTATTATTATTATTATTATTATTATTATTATTATTGCATTTCCCTCTTCCTTAAATTATACAATGTGAAGTTGTCATTACAGGACGTCCTCTTATTCCCACGTGTCACCTAACATTTGCGCTGCACATTACGTGGGTTTTTGACCTGGTATTGCTTACATCAGATTGGCAAGGCACATTGCAAGTTTCAAAATACTGGAATTTTTCAAAGCTAGTGCTTAAAACTCGCTTAATATGTCCGTGTCGAAGATGTTAGATGTTAGTATATATATATATATATATATATATATATATATATATATATATATATATATATATATATATATATATATATATATATACATATATATATATATACATATATATATATATATATATATATATATATACATATATATATATATATATATATATATATATATATATATATATATATATATATATATATATATATATATACACACATACACTGATATACTGTATATGAGAGAGAGAGAGAGAGAGAGAGAGAGAGAGAGAGAGAGAGAGAGAGAGAGAGAGAGAGAGAGAGAGAGAGTGTGTATGTGTTTATTTGCAGTTAATTGTGTCACATTTACAAAATATGTTGTTAACCACAAATAACCTGTTAACGTGTAGACTTTCACGCCTTTTTTCTGGATATTCATGTCACTACAATGCTTTAATTCAAGGCTTTGGTAGACTTTTGGAAACGTCCCTGCCTCCTGATCTGCGAGTTGCTAGTTCGATCCCGCTCATGCTCGATAGTTTCTAGAAATGTTTGCCACTTCAACAATCTCGTGAGCTAGGGATACGGGGTTTGGATACGTTATCGGTCTACCTGCTGAGTCGTCAGCAACCAGTTTCTGGCCCGCCTTGGCCTTAGCTTGACTTAAGAGGGGCGGGGGGTCTTTACGCGCTGATCAAAACTATATACAGTATGTATATATGGTCGGATCTAGGACATTCTCATGTCATTTTCCTCTGCTACTCAAGAGTGAGGTTTAAACTTTTAAACCTGTAACCTCACATGAGTTTGTTTGAATCCTGCCTGGGGAGGTGAAAGATTCTTCTCTTACCTAACTATTAGACTAAGATTTAGTTGAGACAATAGTATCTAAAAAAGTGCGTTGAAGTTGGGTGCATTTGCCCTATTAGACTCCCCCCCCCCCCCACACACACACACGTGTGACTAGCATTTCCAAATGATAATGTCTTCAAAGTTATGAAATTATTTTTGTCATGAGGTTAACCTTTTGTTAGTGAATGCTTATACTAAAAAGTAGTTTTTGAAGATAAAATCAATATATGAATAACTGTAGATGTAATTCTTAATGTGCTATGAAATTGCATGAATGAGGTTTGACCCATTACGCAATAAATGCCATGGAATATTGAATACTGTTTGGCTTGCTAATGCTTAGTGTAATGTAGTGTGAAAGTTCAACGGTTAATAAACGTTGTGAGGCTACCATTTTCGTTCATAACATATTTACTGTTAGAGAATGTTACATTAGCACGAGTAAATGAAGCATTTTTATTTTTATATGTCTTGGAAGATTATATATATATATATATATATATATATATATATATATATATATATATATATATATATATATGTATGTATATATATATATGTATGTATGTATATATATGTATGTATGTATGTATGTATATATATATGTATGCATATATATATATATGTATAATATATATATATATATATATATATATATATATATATATATATATATATATATATGTATGTATGTATGTATATATATGTATATATATGTATGTATATATATATATATATATATATATATATATATATATATATATATATATATATATATATATCGATGTTTATTGCTAAGCGTATAATATCACAGCACGATTTTTTCCAAGTGATTAGTAGAAAACTACTGTAGTGTATCGTCGATGTTAGATTTTGTTGGCTCTCTTTTTGTCTCCCAAAACATTAAATGTTTACAAAAATCATTTTAGGTTATTAAAAGAAGGAAAAAAAAAACATTGATAATGTTCTTTTTCCTTATGCTTTCTTGATATCAGCCATGCTACTGTATATTTGGTATGTTTGCCCCAAAAGTAGGTAGTAGGTTGGCCAGGGCACCAGTTACCCGTTGAGATACTACCACTAGAGAGTTATGGGGTCCTTTGACTAGCCAGGCAGTACTACATTGGATCCTTTCTCTGGTTACGGTTCATTTTCCCTTTGCCTACACACACACTGAATAGTCTGGCCTCTTCTTTACTTATTCTTTTCAGTCCTCATACACCTGACAACACTGAGATTACCAAGCAATTCTTCTTCACCCAAGGGGTTACTGCACTGTAATTGTTGAGTGGCCACTTTCCTCTTGGTAAGGTAGAAGAGATTATTTAGTTATGGTAAGCAACTCTTCTTGGAGAAGGACACTCCAAAATCAAACCATTGTTCTCTAGTCTTTAGTAGTGCCATATCCTCTGTAGCATGGTCTTCCACTGACTTGTGGGTCGAGTTCTCTTGCTTGACGGTACACTCTGGCTTACTATTCTATCTTATTTCTCTTCCTCATTTTTTGTTAAAGTTTTCATAGTTTATATAGGATATATTTATTTTAACGTTGTTACTGTTCTTAAAATATTTTATTTTTCCTTGTTTCCTTTCCTCCCTGGGCTATTTTCCCGGTTGGAGCCCCTGGGCTTATAGCATCCTTCTTTTCCAACAAGGGTTTTAGCTTAGCAAGTAACAACAATGACAATAACAACAACAACAATAATAATAATAATAATAATAATAATAATAATAATAATAATAATAATAATAATAACTTTCTTCGCACATTGTCATTATGGCAACCTAACTCTAGGTAAAACAGTACTGTATCACATATCCCTAACCTAAGCAATACTTTGATAGAATTAGTTTTCTGTTCCTTCGTGATTATCACATGATATAGATCAAGTAACTTTTATTTCAAATTCCTCCACAAACTTAAGGTTTATCTATCTTCTATCTTTCAGTGAAAAGATCTGTGTATGGAATAACCGTTCAGTACTTGTCTTTGGGCCCCACTCAGGCACTTAGTATCAATTTAGCCAGCCTATTCTCACTGGTCCATGGTCAAGAAGTTCCCTTAACCCAATCAGTATCTTCTGTGAATACTAATGAAGCGATGGGAGTGTCTTGAGAGAGAGAGAGAGAGAGAGAGAGAGAGAGAGAGAGAGAGAGAGAGGAGAGAGAGAGAGAGAGAGAGAGATTCACGGCATCATTTTTTTGGTTTTCCGGAAATGTATAATATTGGTTTAGTTGTGTAAAGTTATTAGTTATTGGGCATCTTATTCTAATATTGAAATATTGCAGATACATATTGGATTTATGGACAGGGCCCCTTATATACGTGAGATGAAAAAAGCTATTCAAATTTCTATAGATTATAGATAACTATTTAAATCCAATTAAGTGATTGGTGTCCCATAAGATGCCATTCCAAATAAAGGCCGAGTTTTTTTGCGGGTGTTTCTGTGCTTGCACTAACCTATTAGATTGTGTAAATTCAAGTGGTCGTTTAAAGGGATATTGAACTATTAATAGAAGTTTTGGAAAGGTTTGTACGCCCTCAAATTCTTTTTAAATTGATCTGGTTTACAAGGGTTTGTCCTATTATAAATACTCGATAATAATATGTGACAAACAAGAAGGTAAAAAGAAAATATTCATTATTCCTTCTACTTAGAAAATATGAGGCGTCACATATAAAACAAACTGCGTCAAGGCACGTCTACTGACAAGCGATAATTATCTCAGAAAAATTATGCCACACTGATGTAACAAAGGCAATAGAGCTACGCCAATTTCCCAGACGAGGGACTCAAATAAACTCCATGTTTTATACAAGTCCCCTGACAAAAACAAATCTTTTATTAGCATTCCTTCCATTCGTTATTAAAGGAAAGCTTTTGCCGGGTGTGTTATTATAACACACACACACACACAGTCTCTCTCTCTCTCTCTCTCTCTCTCTCTCTCTCTCTCTCTCTCTCTCTCTCTCTCTCTCTCTCTCTTAATCTGCATATATATATATATATATATATATATATATATATATATATATATATATATATATATATATATATATATATATATACAGAGAGAGAGAGAGAGAGAGAGAGAGAGAGAGAGAGAGAGAGAGAGAGAGAGAGAGAGAGAGAGAGAGAGAGAGAGAGAGAGAGAGTCCTTCTTTACTGTGCTGTGCTGGTGTTCTGATTCCATACACCTGAGTAACGTGAAGTTTTAATCTAAGAGTCATTAGCGTTTACTCTGATGCGGAAAATGAAGGTAGGATTTTCTTAATTTTACTGTTGTATATCTTTCCTTTTTTTAAAACAGAATATATGTAGGGAAGTAAATTTTCTCTTGGGATCATTTGGCTTTTATGAAGATATTCTTATAAGATATTGGTAATAGTTTATTCTCTCTCTCTCTCTCTCTCTCTCTCTCTCTCTCTCTCTCTCTCTCTCTCTCTCTCTCTTTTAAGGTATCATCTGTAACGGTCGGTAGTGACCTTTGCGTTATTCTACTTGGTCATTGTAATTCATATTTATATTAAGTTAATTTTCCTATGCATAAAAAAGAATACTTTAGTGTAGTTATGTAACAGATTGTTTGATTTGAGAATTTTGAGCCGATCCCTTGGTACAGTTGGCTTAATTAATCCGGTACACTTCACGGGAAGCTAAGGAGACGTTGATGTACCGAATTTAATGAAGCCAACTGTACCTATAAGCTTATTTCTATGATTTAAGGTCATTTGTTAGATGGTTAGCCACCGAAGCATACCACTGCCTTCGACACTCTGAACAAGGTTTAATGAGCAAATATATAGTTCTTTAAATAAGAGATGCAGAGGCACAGCTTAAAGAAAATGTTGTCCTTAGAGTATAGAAAAAGTATTTTGAAGATTTGTTGAACGTGAATGATGAAAGAGAGACAGCTGAGTGCTCCAGGAGTTAAAGGGTTAGGTAAGTTTGCTGATTTACGATAGTGAAGAAAAACTAAAAAAAAAAAGTTGAAGAAATTCTAAAGATTTGCAACAAGAAAAGGTTGTGTGTAAATGAGCAAGAATAAGATTAGAAAGTTTAATGTAAACCAGGAAGTGACGAGGAAAGTTGAAATTTATGGTAAGAGAAATTGTTTTAATCTATATATGCATTTGGAATTAAGTATGTTAAGTGGATGTGCGTTTACAGAAGAGATTAGAGAAAGAATAGATTGAGCGAAGAAGGTATCATGGCTTAGGTAAATGAGTTATAAGAAACATGGATTGTCTATTGAAGCCAAGTTTTGAATATAAGGAACTGTTGACCAGGTCTTTTATGCATGCAAGATGTGGATGTTAAATATAAAGGAAAGGAAAATTTTTGAAAACCTTGAGTTGAATTCTTTGCGTAGTCTAAGAAGGGAAATGATGAGCAACGTAGAAATGTGTAGAATGGATGGGTCAGGTGATTTAGAGATGGGTCGGGCCGGTCTAAAAATCGAGATTAAATGATTAACGCAGAGAATGCTTACTTCAGAAGAAGGAGAGAAAGACATAAATCCTACTAAGTAGGTAGCGTGAAAGAAGTATCTGACTTGAAGGGCCTCTCATCCAAGAAGCGATGGAGTGCCTCCAAGAATAGAGGTGAGTGGTGCAGCGTGCGTAGAAGGTTTTACAGTATGTGCTGTGCTGATGAACCATCTCTGTAAATGTATGCATCTGCAAATATGGTAACTTATTTAGTAGCTGTCGTTTGCTCTCCCAGAACACATATCTAAACTTATCCTTCAAAAGAATAATTGCTCTACATATTTTTAGATGACTTATAAATTTTCGTTTTTATAATTTTATCCTTGCTAATAAGCCACCAAATTGTACCTCAGCAAAACAAAGGTAATTGAAAAAGGCCTGCGCGAAACTACCATTTAAGGAAAAACAAAATGAAACAAATTTAGAAAAAAAAGAAGAAGAGAGCTATTTCTGCCATACTATATCCTTGGGCCATAGTTAATTATGGCCGTAATTTTCGTATGCCGTATTGGATATCTTTCAAATAACTTTTCCGATTATGTAGCTAATTTGTTGTGGACTGTTTTTTGTTGGCATTTAATTAATTTAGATGTGTCGTAATCATGTACGTTTGTGTAAAATTATGTTCAGGATTAATGCCAGCATATTACAGATTTTCTTGCCTTATTAAAGTAAAAAATAAACGTCAAGTAAGTTATGCATATAACGTTACAGGCAAGCATGCAACGGCTTTGCAGTCAGGACAGATAGATAATTGAATAACTTTTTACGACACCAGTGAAATATTGTAATAATAACAAAGTTGCGAAATTAAATGTAGGCTACATTATAAAACTATGATAATTACATCAACAACAGAATAGAAAAGACTCAAAATAGAAATTGTTTCGCTAAACTTAACCCCCCCCTCTCTCTCTCTCTCTCTCTCTCTCTCTCTCTCTCTCTCTCTCTCTCTCTCTCTCTCTCTCTCTCTCTCTCTCTCTCTCTCTATATATATATATATATATATATAGTAGTGTGTGTGTGTGTGTGTGTGTGTGTTTTGAATTATTCTGAAAATGCTGTGATGGAATGTCGCAAACATACAGATCAAAGAAGACTGTGGTTGACTGAAGAAATATTTTTAAGACCCACCGAAGGAGAAATTCAAGAAGTATATTCGTATTATAATTTCCGTGTGTTGAGAAGCTCAGTGTTTTTTTCATATTAAGGTCACATGGTAAATGTGTTTTGCTTTGTGGTGAACTATAATACAAAAGTTTTAATGTAGGCATTCTTTTCGGTTGTAAAGTTGCCTAATAGAAAACGATCGAAGGGCCTAAAAAAGCACCATTGGTTAAACTATTAATTATGGTTTAATCTCTTCTTTTTTAAATAAATGGGTTGCCAAAGCTGAGTTTAAAGTATTTCCAAGTATTTGAGTATTCATTTGGTTTCTTTTATTCATGAAGTGTCATTTATTAGGTAAGTTGTTTAGTATTACACAAGTTACTTGGGCAAACGGAATAGGTTATTGGTGCTATTTTGTCCTACTTTTAGTTATTAAATATCTATACTGTAAATTATATGATTTTTGTAACGATATTCCATTTCAAATCATAATTAGGATAAACTTTCTTTTACCAACGGCAAGCATTTTCTCGCCAATTACCGGTGCGAGCTGATATCACGCTTCTCGAACAAACCTACGATTGTGGCTAAATTGTTCGTTTTCCCACCCTTTGTATTTTAACATACTTGTGCGCACGCTACGCACATACAAACACTTGCGTCTAGTAATGCTGTTTAATCCTTTAAATGAATTAGTGGTAAAGACTGGTCAGCTTTAGTGTGTTGCAATGGAAAATGGAAGAGAATTAGTTTGATAGAATTCGAGCGCTATTTTGTTAGAAATGGGTCAGGCAGTTTGGTTGTTATTTGAGAGAGAGAGAGAGAGAGAGAGAGAGAGAGAGAGAGAGAGAGAGTTGTTAAATCTGATACACAAGAAAAGAATTCTCGTTGAATTCTGTTCGTTCCAAAGCTTCTCGTGCGGGAACTTTTAAACATTTCACAAACACGTTAGGATTTGGGTAAATGTTCACAAGTATGTTTTGGTGGTACATTCTCCTTGAATATTGTCGTAGCATTTTAACACTAGACTAATACTGCTAATAATATTAATAATAACTTGATCTGCGAAAGGAATTATGTTATTCATGCAAAATGAAGTCTTAGCATGATTGTACGGTAACAGTATCCCCGCTAAATCAGACTCTGCAATTAGACCTTGAGTTACTCTCTCTCTCTCTCTCTCTCTCTCTCTCTCTCTCTCTCTCTCTCTTGTCGCTGAAGTAATAGTAAAAATAGATGAGTTGTCATTCTTAATGACGCATTATTCGATCCTTTTGCACCTGGTGTGATTCTTCATGATATTAGTAGCGTTTTGAAGGTGCTGTCATAAACAATAAGACATAAAGTGATATTAATTATATCCAAGAAATACGAGGGGAAGATATTTTGTATAGTGACGAAGGAGAGCAAATAAAATGGTTGAGTAAGGGTCACAATAAAAGGATCTTAAGATGGATTGTAATATATTTCACGGTAAGGGAGTGTTTAATTTTTTTATAGAATACATTTTCCTAATAATGTGTTTGATAACATTCATGTACGTAAATAATCATAGTACACTTAATTTGGTTTGTCATATTTATCCCAAATTATTTGTCTAGCCCTTCATATAATGCCTGTGTTAATGCCTTCTCTGGTTGTTTCTTAACAGATTGTAAAGATATGCTTTAAGTGGAATTGAATTGTATGAACAGATGTGTACGTAACTGTCTTAAGTATAATCGTCGATTTTATCACTCCATGCTCTTTTATAAGGTGCTCTCTCTCTCTCTCTCTCTCTCTCTCTCTCTCTCTCTCTCTCTCTCTCTCTCTCTCTCTCTCTCTCTCTCTCTCTGTAGTATAAAAAAGAGGTCCCTCCTTAGGCGAAGAAAGTCTGTCCTTACATTGCATACAATTCCATCTGTCGACGCATGTAAAGATCAAGAGCTTCATGAAATATGTCACCCATTGTGTCATTGTGTTAATTTGCTGTTACTGTTTTTATTGTAACAAAAGAAGCACATATTTCTGTTAACATTTCGCTTACCAGTGCACCTTGAACATTGACAGTCATATCTTTATAAAGTAGTAGTAGTAGTAGTAGTAGTGGCATGAATGTATATTTGTTATTGTTATTATCAACTCCTTCCAGTTTCTGTAATTCGGTTTTTCTCTCGCGAGTGCTTTTGGGAAGAAAACTAATTCTCTCTTTTTTGGATGCTGTCAAGTGAGAAAACTTGCTCATTACTCCCAAGTGGCCTTTTCCGAAGGAGTTAAGGTTGTGGGCTGTCCTCCTCCTTACCGCAAGAGGCAGAGCGAACGGCCCTATCTCCATAATGAAAGTGAACGTCTTACTCAAGTGGAACGCCATCTACTCGAATAACAGTGGCATTTTGTTAAAAAAATGTCACCACTTTCATTTTTGCCCTGTAGTTTTTCAACGGAAATGAGATAGTGTCCTATGCAATTCCGGCACTTGCAATAAACGTGAAAGTCAGAAGCTTAAAAAGGGCGGGGGGGGGGGGGGGGGGGTTGGCGTTCATCTAATCTGTTTCACGAAAATCTCCCCTCATTTATTATGAAGGCTTGCCAAAATTTGTCATGTTTGGAAAATCAATTAGGTTTGAAGTTGTTTACAGGAGTGTTTTTTTCTTGTGTTTAGCCTGTTTCCCGGTGGTTGACTACTACTACTACCAAAAAAAAAAAAAAAAAGAATGAAAGTGGAACGGGCTATTGGAATTCAGACGATTGCGTCTTTATAATTGTTTAATTTCTGAAAAAATTAGTATATTTTATGGCGTTGTGTAACGTGTTATTTTCCATGCAGCACTAACATATTTATTTGTGACATTGTGTACCCTGAATCATCGCATAGGGGTAGTGCCGTCAATTAACCTCACTGGGTGTACTGTAAACATTACTTAAGGTCTTTGCAGCGTTCCTTCGCCCCTTAACTGCACATAATCACTTTTACTTTATCCCCGTTCTTGCTTCATTTCTTCCATCTTGTTGCCCAACTACTTTTAACATGTTTGTTCCTTGTGTAACTGCACGGTTTTCCACGCATGCATCAGTTAGGTTTAGTTCTTTCTCTGTATCCGATTCAAGTGCTAATCATTGTTTTCGCTATACGTACCCGTCTAGTGCAGAATAAAAGTTTAGACTAAATATTAGAATATTTTGTATATTTGTGTAACACGGGTAACAAGTATTCATATAGAAAGATTACGGCTTGAAAAAGTGGTGGAATATGGTTGAAGATTCACAGCGTCAACTCTCAGGCGCTCTCGTCGGCTCCGTGGAGATGATTAATGTTGTGAAAAGTTTATTCCCAAATTAAGAGGGGCCACCTCCCCTCTCCTAAGGGAAAATGAAGCCCTCATTGCCGCCCCCCATCATTTGCAGACCCCACTTTTCCCCTCACTTCTTATTCCGTGCACTTAACCATCCCTTTATGAAGAGTCCTTTGGGACAAACCTTATGATACTTGCTTTGTGCTGTTATGTTATTGAAGGTTCCCCCTTTTCAGAGGGATAGGGGTGACCGGGATGGGGATGCACTGTCGGTCATTCACTATATTTCCTCCCAATGCCTTCATGAAATTTGCCGGTATTATCTTGAAGTAAAGAGTGCGGAAATTGCTCTTACAATATTTCCTTCTTAGTTATAAAAAACATATTTCTTTTAATCTTTTACAGTTGGTGTTTTCTCCAGTCTTTCAAACTGTTTCAAAGAAGATTAGATAAAAACCCTGCTGTCTTATTATGAAAAGGAAATGACAGAGAACAAAACCTATTTAAGATAACATTTTGGTTTTGTTAACATGGCTTTTTATTATTTATTATTATTATTATTACAAGATAGGCTCTAACCCTAGGTTGAAAAGCAAGATGCCACAAGCCCAAGTGCTCCAACAGGGAAAAATAGCCTTGTGAGGAAAGGAAACAAGGAAATAGATAGAGAGAAGAATGAACAATTAAAATAAAATATTTCAAGAACAGTAACAACATTAAATTAGATCCTTCGCATATAAACTAAAAAAAAAAAAAAAAACAAGAGGAAGAGGAATAAGATGGAGCAGCATGCCCGAATGTACCCCCAAGTAAGAGAACTCTAATTCAAGACAGGGAAAGGCCATGGTATAGAGGCTATGGCACTACCCAATACCAGAGAACAATGGTTTGATTTTGAAGTGTCCTCCTAGAAGATCTGCTTACCTTAGTCAAACGTTTTCTTCAACCCTTGTCAAGAGGAAAGTGGCCACTGAACATTAACAATGCAGTTGTTAACCCTTTGAGCGAAGAAGAATTACTCGGTAATCTCAGTGTTGTCAATTGTACGAGGACAGAGGGGAATGTGGTAAGAATAGGCCAGAGTATTCGGTGTATGTGTAGGCAAAGACAAAATGAGCCGTAATTAGAGAGAGGGATCCAATGTAGTACTGTCTGGCCAGTCAAAGTACCCAATAACTCTCTAGCTGTAGTATCTCAACGGGTGGCTGATGCCTTGCCACTCTTTAATTTATTATTATTATCAATGTTATTATTATTGATTGTAGTAGTATTAGTAGTACCTTTTTTGTTGTTACTTACAGATTTTATTTTCATTACTTTAGCAAGTTTATTCTTTGGAAGAGGAACAGTTGATTTAAATTTCCAATTATCACTTTCCCATCAGGTAAATGAGAACACATTCAAGAATTTTTTTCCCAGTAAATGATGCGTAATCTTGCTCCCTTTTTAAAGGTTATTTTCTCATGGAAGTAAAGTCCATTTTCCTCCTTTTAGTTTTCATTTTTAATGCTACAAAATAGGGACTGTTTCTGGGACGTCGCCTTCAAGTCTCTTGAAGTGTATTTATGCAATGAACTTAGTTTTATCATAATAGAGTTTCATGTTATTTCATATTTAATTATAAAATACCCCCTGTCGTTTAGAAAAATGGTTCCAACATTTGCGTCTAATTGGCAAATTATAGCGGGAAAGTGTCAGCAATAGTCAAGATATGTTTTGCAAAATGTTTTGATATTTTCATGCAATGTTTTTCATAAGGTAATTTTTCTGGTAAATGTTTTAGTGTTTCTCTTGATGTTTCTTATGATATTGATCCGGTATCCTTCCTTAGAAATATATTCTCAATATATTTTTTACTGGTTGGCTGCTGCTGGTGCTACTAGAAATCAGCCTAACTATGTCCTCAGAAGTTTTCTACTCGTGCTATATGATCAGCATTTTAAAAAGGACCACCTCTCTCTCTCTCTCTCTCTCTCTCTCTCTCTCTCTCTCTCTCTCTCTCTCTCTCTCTCTCTCGGAACCGCACGACATACAAAAAAATATCATCTCGTATTGATCTTGTACGTAAAGTGACTGTATTTTGTGACGCCTCAAGTGATTGCCTTGTTAAAGCGTATTAACTTGAGATTTTCTCCAGAATTAATGTGGAGCCGAGCGTATCAAGAGCTTATGACGATTTTTGAACAATCGTTGTAACAAATTCTATTTTAAAAGCGTCATTGCATGATTTTATATCATATTTCTTATTTTATGGTTTTGGATATGGGTGGTTTAGTTATTTTTATCACTATATTTATTGGGATAGTTCTATGCTTAATAAATCATCAACACAAATGTTCATTCAAGTAGGTGAATTGACACAGAGAGAATCTAATTAATCGGTCTGTTAATTGTAAATATTTGGAGTAATTGATCTAATTTGTAAAATCACACACAAAGCGTTTGAGGTATTAAGACAATACTGACAATCTGACAAGTTTCTTAACCTTCACAATGCAATAGCGAATGCTTTCATATTTAATGGAATGACTTATTTGTTCATTGGAGTTACAGCTGTACATTCTAGCAAAAACAAATGGTCGAATGTCCGTGAATGTTCCAACGAGGAATTTTTCAATATTACAATACCTTTTTGT
>NC_090728.1:95608278-95622484 GCF_036898095.1 Palaemon carinicauda
CTAATCTACCAAAGACAATAAATGGAAAACCGGAACGTTGGTTGAAATTCCTCAAGCATTCGCCCTCTTTAATGGCGCCATTATATTGTGCGTTTGCCGTCTGCTAACACTGTATTTAGTCGTAAATCCGTCATCAATGTGGTCAGCATTTTTAGAACAAGTAGTCTGTGTTGCATACAGTATATCAATATTCAAGAATAGACTATCATGAAAAGGCTATTTTGTTCGCATTTACCGATGCAAAATTAAGCAAGGTTGTAGATTGAATGGTTATACGATTTTAACTTTCAAGCTATGTGTACCTTACCAATGTCCGGGATTATACATTCAAAGATGGCCTATTCTAGGCAGAGGCTACTTCGAGAGCATGTAATTTTCTAATCTAGCAGCAAACACGTAGCCTACCTCTAGAAACAAGAATCCTACTAAATGCAGAAAAAAGTAAAGCCTCTTTTCTGAAGTTATGCCTGTATAGTATTAGTAAAGTATGATTCTTAACAATCATTTTGCAATACTGGACCGGCCAATAACTTCTCTCCTCTTAGCTTAGTCTTAGGCACAGGTCTTATTTGGATGTGTTGTCTAGAATGTCTTTTCATATATTATGTAAGTTATATTTGAAAAATTATATATACATTTAATTCACAACCTAATCCTAAGTTGCTTATTGTAAATGTGTGAAAAGTCTTATTAGGATTAACCATATTTTAATGTTGACATACGCAACTGATGAGCCAGGTGTGTATTTAACAATGATAATGCATATATTGAATTTTATATTAACCCATCGTAGTGTGTAAAGGAAGAGGGTCCTATAATTGTGAGAAAATAAATGATGAACAACCATAATCATAAGCAAGAATATAGGTAGCTTACTGATAAAATAGAAATTAATACAAATATGGAAAATTATAAGATAAATAACAGTAATCCAATATCACCATTCGACCCTCTGAGATGCGGAGTTAGGTTCCGTAAGGTGATTTTAGTTAGCAAATTAGTTGGGCGTTTTGGCTATAGATGGTATGGTTTTTAAAGAGTACTTACAGGTCCTCGTATTATTGGTTTTGCTTGTCGACAAAGTCGGGGACTAGTTTATCTCCTTTGTTCGTCAGTGTTTGTAACGCTTACTTTGTCATTTCAACTCCAATGATTATTTTAAAGGGATATGTTTATCTTGCTACAAAGGCATATCGTCATACATTGAAGTGTGTGAAGGAAGATCGTCTGTTAGTTGCAACTGTTATGCTGTCAGTTTCTACTTACTTTATACATACTATATGTTTATAAGAGGACTGTTATTATTCGAGACTATCCGCCCTTGTCCGTTGGTGAGTCTGTCACACTGAACTTCTCGTCACGCTTTCTTTCTACAGAGTTCAAAGGCTTTTGTGATGAAGAATTGTGAAACAAATAACTATTATTTTATTTCATCTTGTGTCTTGCTTTCTTCAAACCTAGTAATGTTTTTATCTTTAAATTCGCAATATAATTAAGCTTGTGGGTCCCTAGAATAGGAAGTCCTATGCCTTTCTCTTCATGATCATCCCCAGAAATTAAGGAAAAGCACATTAGTAGAGGTTTATGGAATATGACTGACCCAGTTATCCTCCGGAAATGTTAAGGAATATTAGGATAGACATTTCAAGTGATCTAGTAAATTGGAAATAATGAGACCCAGTGTGTGAAAGTTTATGAAATTCCTGAAGTACCCTTCAGCGATATTTACACAAGCTAAATTAATTAACCATAGAAAATGCACTTTATACAACTAGGAATGTACTCACACCAAAATCGGTAATATGTGAGAATGATAGATTTGTCTATTGTCGATGTACAGTTAGACTTGCTCTCGGACAAAGGTACCTTTTATTATTTCAATACTTTACAGGGGCTAATGGTGAATGAGGCTGACCGCTGACAAGGTTGTCCATAGATTGCTTTACTTAGACGTTTCTTTACTGTATATAGTTAGATTATTTAATTTATCAGTTGACCTGTAACTCATTTCCTCATTCTGGAAAATAACATTTTTAAAGCTGGAAGCTCATAACCGGAGTTAATCATCCACATTACTAGTTTTTCAAGGTACGTGTCCTTTGACTGGCCAGACAGTACTACATTGGATCCTTCCCTCTGGTTACGGTTCACTTTCCCTTTGCCTACTCATACACCGAATAGTCTGGCCTATTCTTTACAGATTCTCCTCTGTCCTCATACATCTGACAAGACTGAGAATACCTAACAATTTTTCTTCACCCAAGGGGTTAATTACTGCACTGTAATTGGTTAGTGGCTACTTTCCTCTTGGTAAGGGTAGAGGAGAATCTTTAGATATGGTAAGCAGCTCTTCTAGGAGAAGGACACTACAAAATCAAACCATTGTTCTCTTAGTCTTGGGTAGTACCATAGCCTCTGTACCACGGTCTTCCACTGTCTTGGGTTAGAGTTCTCTTGCTTGCGGGTACACTCGGGCACACTATTCTATCTAATTTCTCTTACGCCCGTTTGTTAAATTATTTAAAGTTTATATATGAAATATTTATTTTAATGTTGTTACTGTTCTTAAAATATTTAATTTTTCCTTGTTTCTTTTCCTCACTGGGCTATTTTCCCTGTTAGGGCCCTGGGCTTATAGCATCCTGCTTTTCCAATTAGGGTTGTCGCTTAGCAATTAATAATAATAATAATAATTACAAGTGGAGATATGAGTTACAATTCTTAAAAAATAAAAATAATGTATGCGTTTCCTTCTTTGGACTTGTAACAGTATTTTACTTTCATGTTATATGTTATGTCGAAGTTGTCCATATTTTCTTAAATAATATTTACCCAACTGAAACTTAGCATGATTGATATTCAATATACAACAAATGAAATTAAGTGCTATATATAAAATAACTAGATGAAAAGGAAAATAATTGTTCTGATAGAATAATCCTTTAACACCATATTAAAGTGCATTGTTTTGTTTGTTATTATAGTATATCATATTGGGTATGTCTCTTCAAACAAGAATATGCATAGTCTTTTGGTAAACATTCTTAATTATGAAGTATATGAACTATTTCACAGCGTACAAATTTCAGTATAAAGTACAAATTTGGTTATTATATGCTTTCAAGCGCTCTTCTATATGTAAATAACACATTTTCCTAGTCTTATAATATCGTTAGAATATTAATGACATCATGGGGATATATGGTTTGATCAGAACTAATTAATTTTCATTGCAAATGTAATCCCCCTCCCCCTTGTTTGACAGGTTCGCTTATTATACACTTTAATTAATAACAATTTGTTATTTATGATACTAAAAAAACAGCATGTCATGTTGATGTGCATTTGATTAATTGTTGACAGAAAGTTTATATTGTTGGACAGAGAACAGAGAGCTCTTTTAAAAATCAATAATCATAATTGCAATGATGATAATTATTATTGTAATTATTTTTGTTGTTGGTGTTCAGGTGTTAGTTGTGATGTGGGTTGAGGGTAGTGGTCGTTAAATTTCAAGTAACATACCTTGGCCCCACCCCAGCCCCCCAAAAAGAAAAAAACTGCTGCACTCTCGCAGTTTTCTTGCTTCATTATTATTATCATGTCTCTTCCATTCATATCAGCATATTCTAAAGAAACCTTTGAAGGTTCCGAGGATGCCAGCATGGAATGCGGCACCAAAGAGATTCTTGCCTGTTATAAGTCTCTTCTTGTACTCTTCCTAGACCACCATCTTTAAACTCCTTGAAGGAGTGGGAAAAAAAAGTTCCTTATCGATTCTTCCAAGTCGACTAGAACTATCTGTCTTTCTTAGCTTCGGCTGCTCGCGCTGCTGATGGTGGTGGTGGCTGTGCCGCTGCTGCTGCTGCTGCTCAGGTCGACGGTAATTATGCGTGTCTTCAACTTTCCCTCCCGATGATGTTTGAGATGGACTTAGAGGCGCTCTTGTAACTTTCTTAGGCCAAAGTTAAGAAGTTGTATCTCGGAAAAATAGGCACAAAAAAAAAGGAAGATAAAATGTAAAGATTCTTTTGAAATGAGATACGATTTTTTATTGATTGTTGATTAGAGCAGATTTTATTTTATTTGTGTCGGTAGTGCTCGAATCCATTTGAATAATGCACAGCTGTGGGTTGATGGACTTTGCCGTCACAGATAATTAGAAGTTGATTTTTTTGTACTGAATTTTTACGAGAATTGCGTTACTGCAGGGTACATGAATAAAGAAAAGATTTGATCTCTATTTCAGTGGTTCTGGTAGTCAATTAAGCTTTGAAATATGTACAATGTTTATAAACTAAAATTTCGTTGACGTTTTATGATTTAACTCATTCAATTTAAATTGTGTTATTTTCTAATATTATGTACAACTTATATTAATAGTGTAGTTACTGTACTTTTGCTCTTAAGTATGAAAGAGAAGAATAGCTCCACCTCAAACTTTTTCCAATTTATTTTCATTCAACCTATAATTGATTTATTTCTTCATAAATAGTTTAATTCTTTCAAAATAAGAAAAAATAATAAACTTAATAATAAAAATGATTTATATATGCAGACATGATTGAGTACGTAAAAATGAATCATGCATTCATCTCCATAGTTTCCGAAATGATGTCATCAGTAGAACTCTCATCACTCTTGGGGAGTGATCCATCCCTTCACGACGAGCAGAGTTATGATGGCACTGCAGTGGGACTACTACTCTTTACCAAATAACCCTGACTGATGTTTGCCTGATGATCTCCGCCTTAGTTGTGAGAAGACCGGATTTCTTGACATTTCATGACCGAGCATCGAAATACGGTCTCCAGAGAATGTGTGGCAGCTAGTTTGCATGGCTGGAAACTGAGTTGGCATATGAGATATTGCAAAATCACCTCTGGAAAATTAACTCGTATGTCTCAAGTTACTCGGTATTTATGAGGAATTGATTCATCTTTGGAGAAGTAACAATGTTGATTAAGAACTATGAATGCAAAGGATCTCAAGGCTCTAAACGAGAAGTAACAGAATGTTGAATAACAATTATGATTGCAAAGGATCATAACTCTTTTAAATATTTCCGTTTATGACATTGGAGAACAGGAGCTAAGATTCCATGATTTTACCTTTAGGTCAAGGCGTGATTGTATTTGGAAGAAAATCATATTCAGTTTAAAAACTAAACTTAAAGTTATGATTATTATTTGTTATTGTGCTTTTTGATTTACTATGATATTTTTTACTATTCTCGAATCTTCCAAGGTAAGCATTAAATCTGGATTCGTGATTTCTCTTGAGAATAGACATGGTAATAATATCCTGGACTAGCAAAATTGCAGGGTTATGTTCACACAAATTCTTGTATGTATGTCAGTGGGCGATTGCAAAATATCTCAAGAAAAGAATATATATATATATATATATATATATATATATATATATATATATATATATATATATATACTGTATATACATATATATATATATATATATATATATATATATATATATATATATATATACATATATATATATATATATATATATATATATATATATATATATATATACATATATATATACATATATATATATATATATATATATATATATATATATATATATATACATATATATATATTTATATATACACTGTGTATATGTTATAATATATATATATATATATATATATATATATATATATGTGTGTGTGTTATAGATAAATTTGTATTTATTTATTTATTTACTGGGTCATCATCTCATATGAATAATCTTCTGCCAAACCAACCGAGGAATTGTGTTTTATTACCTTGTTATCCTTTTAAAAGGATATAGGTTTCTTGTTGTTAGATGTTGGATTAAAATGTGAATTTCTTAAGATATAATTTAAATCAGCTCACCTTGTAAAAGCAGAACTTGATAGGAGTAAATTTAGATATAAGTAATTTAGAGATTGTGATGATTGCAAGATAAGTAGTGAATGTATACTGTAATTTTTTCTATTAGATAGTAAGCTTGTAAACATGGTTTGGCAGAAATGTGTTCATAAAGAATTGGTTAAATTAGGCTGTACAGAATTCCGACTCTTCAATGTCTGGCTCATATTTTATCATAATTGGGAAATTTCATAATTTTATTAACGCATAATGTTAAGGCCTCTTTAGAAATCTCCGATAATTATCTGAATGAATAATAAGTTATGAAGTCATGAATATTCAACTAATCCCTTTTTGAATCGTTAATTTTTTTCTCTTTCTGGATGATTTTATATTTTCTTTGGCTATAAATTCCTATATTGTTAATGGGAAATACTCACGTCCTGGCTAACTATATATTGAACAGAAATTTTTTTATTGACAAAACTGTAAATCTCTCTCTCTCTCTCTCTCTCTCTCAGCAACCAATGAGTGTTCGGAAGGGCTAACGTCACTACCCGGGCTAACTTAATGTTATAAAAATTACTGATGTCATATAAAGGATCTTTCGTCAAACTTGTTCTTCATGATATATTTGGACCTAAGGTTCTCTGTTTGGTTAATGTCCCAACTCTTCATGCCACCTGGGATTTAATTTTCCTCTTCCATAAGGGTACTGCTCACTGCCTTTTCAATGGCGACCTTATTATTGCGTGCAGCAACCATTTACAGTCCCTGTTCTCGTTGGAATTGAAATTTGTTTATGACACTATGAAAGATGTTAACACGAGATTTAACCCTTTTATTTGTAGTTGAAATCAGATTGCCAAGTTTTTTCTATTTTATTTTTAATTTAGTGAAAGAATTCTTATTTTGCTTGTATGTGCTAGTCTTAATCTCTTAATCTGTATCATGAATAATACGCAGTTATTACTAAACCATTTCACGTTAATGGATGAAATGGTAATGAAAATATGCCGAATAATTTACGATGATTTACAAGGAACTACAAGGAAAATAGATGGAGTAAATAACGCTAATAAGTTTTAATTAACAACCAGTAAAACTGGATTGAAACTAAAGAGTTAGTCTTTGGATAGATCTTTTTTCTCTTATGAGATAAGGGATGCATAATATTACTACATAGGACGAACCATGGGAGCACAGTACGGTTCTTGAAAACATATACTAAAGACCCCATATAGCCCCCAAGATACAGCAAGGAAGGATAGAATGTGTGCAGGGGATTTTCGTTGCCAAGGTGTAAAGGGTTAACACGGCCGAGATAAGGGCGAGTAATACCATGGATTACGGGAAAAGTTTAATGGTACTGAATATGCATATCCAAGAAAGGAGTCATGGAAATTTCTATTCAAAAGGATGAAGATGATGTGAAATAGCAAATAACAATGAATTCCCTGCTGCTTTTAGGAGCAGAAGTTTGCTGAGATCCTTTGCTTTACCATTAAAGCCCAGAAAAAGTGTTTTTAGCATTAGTGTTTAATTCTAAGAGATGAATAACCAAACTTCTCCCGAACAACTCAAGAGGAATGCTCATAAATCAGTAGTCCACATCCTTGATGAAGAAACATTAGAGGCCCTTGAGTAGTAACGCAAATTCTGATGACATGAAACTCGGAGAGGTTAAAACTCACTAAATTGGCGAAACACGTAAAACACACACACGTGTATATATATATATATATATATATATATATATATATATATATATATATATATATATATATGTATATATGTATATATATATATATATATATATATATATATACACATATATATATATATATATATATATATATATATATATATACATATATATATATATATATATATATATATATATATATATATATATATATATATATATAATTTCATATACTTATATATGTGTGTATGTATGTATATAAGTATAAATACTATATATAAATTTTTTATACGTATATACCGTGTGTATGTATGCATGTATATATATATATATATATATATATATATATATATATATATATATATATATATATATATGATCGTATGTATGTATGTATATATATATATATATATATATATATATATATATATATATATATATATACTGGCGTACATGTTTCGTTGTAAACAACGATAATATAAGAGAAGGGAGAGACCTTCCAGGAGATCGAATCAAGGGACCTTCGTTTTAATTATAAGAGACTGGCACAGGCCAAAGATTCCTCTTTACCTATTAAATACCGAGCAACAATGGAAAAAATGGATGCATAATATAGGTTTCCTCATATCTAAATTTAAAGATGTATAATTTAGCACACCATCTGTATTAGTCTGATCCCATATTGATTCATGCGGGTTTGGCAGAAAAAAAAAAAAAAACATTTCTATATATTGATTCATAATGTGTCAAGTGTAATTGTTGTTAAAAGCAGAATAGTGAGCAGCTAATAAATCACTGTTAGAGAAGAAAATGCGTCCAAGGAACATCAAAGTATCAGATAGCATAAAAAGATTTACGATTCTCTTTGTGCACTTTCACGTGCAGTGCTTAAAGACATTTAACGTCAATATGAAGCAGATATACGATAATACGCTTTAAGCATTAGCCGTTCTTTTTAGTAAGAATAATTTTTGATAATGACCTCTGATTCTGTTTTATTAATTTGCGGGAAAAATATTTGCCATTTTGCTTTTATGAATTTATTACATTAGATGAAGCGACTCTTGAATGGGGCAAAATGTGAAAAATTGTATTAACCAGGGACTTGAACATTTTGTTTCCCAAGTGGCAATATCCAGATGGTTGTTAAACGATTGGCTTTGTGCAAGGTTTTTCTTTTTAGAGAGAAAGGGAGACTCCTTTTCAAGGGGGTTTAGTTCTCGGATCATTGGGGGTGAGGGTAGGTACCCTATCTGGCATTATGCTTAAAAAAAAACATTGTTTTGGAACTATTTAAAACTGATGAAACAAACCACCGATCTGGAGTGTCAAAAATTAGGCAGGGATGTAAAACATATTCTGTCAAAAAGACATTAATCCGAAGCTTTAGTAAAAAGTTGCAAGTCATCGGCATATGTTTGTGTAATGGCTGTATTAGAGAGAGAGAGAGAGAGAGAGAGAGAGAGAGAGAGAGAGAGAGAGAGAGAGAGAGAGCTTCATCCATTAGTCAAGAAGAATGGATGATACATTGCGAGCTTAGATGTTCAGACAATAGTCAGAAGAAAGCTTAGAGGCGATCACAACATTTCCAGGCGAATGTTAGACCAAAGCTCATGGACCAGTCCACATATTGCCCCGATGTGTCTCGCTTCAGAGAAGGTCCAAAAATCCAAACATAATAAAACACCGCCAGAAGAAACAAAGACACAAAATGATATATGAATAAGTGATGAGATGTACCACTCCACTGGTATTACCGAGTATAGTAATCCAAGCTATATGAATTAAAAAGATATTTTCCATGGGCGTGGAAAGGGTTGTGTGTCTGAACCAAAAGCAAAAGCTTGGATCGACTTTGACTTGTAGACTATTGGACAAGAACTGCAAATTTTCAAAAAGACACATTGAAAAATTTCCAGTCTTTTTTTTCCATGTTTATTTGCATTTCAGTATATTGTTGCTTGTAGAAGGAAGTAGCATTCCTAGGATTGTGGAAATAAGCTTGATACGTTTGCTTGTATAGAATTACTTTGATTGTTATAATTTGTAATTAGTCGTGGAAACTGAGATTTGTTACACATGTTTTTGGCTAATCCATGCTATGTTAGCTATATTTTCTTGGTAATTTGAATACAGTAGGAGATCTGAAGAAATCTGCAGAACGGCTTTGTACTTTTCACCAATCGTGACCGTCGCACAGATACTTATCTGTTAGTGATGCTTTTTCGAGACTTCGTCTTACCACTTATTTACCTGTCGTTAAACGTTGGATGTATTTCTAGGTACCATGTTATCAAAGTATACAAAATCAGTGAACTTGACTTTGTTAATCCACCCGAGATCTTGGCTACACGTCATATTTATTTGTTTTGCAGTATCTTTTACTACTGGTGTAATGTTGGCAGTGCTGTATATAGAACCAAGGAAATATCACCCGTTCTCCCTGAGCGAACACACAGCAGTATTGGTTCAAAGATTCTGCTGAAGTGTACCCAATCCTGTGTAAGGTTCGTGGTGTAGTTCGGGAATAGCTAGTGAATGTATATTGTTTGGGTCTTGTATGTTCTAGATTCAGCCCTCGAAATCCTACACTTGACGAAGGGGCATGGCAACGTCCTGTAGTTCTCGGGATTGCGTATATGTCTCTCTCTCTCTCTCTCTCCTCTCTCTCTCTCTCTCTCTCTCTCTCTCTCTCTCTCTCTCTCTCTCTCTCCTCCGAGAGATAAAGCTTATTTGTCTCTATGTGTAAGTATATAAGAACGTTCAATATCTCATTTCAGTGTGGTATTACATTTAGTTACGAAACTTTGTGGTATTCACGTAAACAATGAAATAAGACCTTTGGCGCTGCTAATTTATCTGTGCAGTAGCCTGCGTGTCTTTGATTTGATATCCTCTGACTTTTATGGAATTCATTTACTTATTTTATTCATTTGCATGTTCAACAACCAGTTGTGTGGGCGTATATATATATATATATATATATATATATATATATATATATATATATATATATATGTATATATATATATATATATATATATATATATATATATATATATATATATATATATATATATTTATATATATATATATATATATATATATATATATATATATATATATATATATATATATATATATATCATCATCATCATCATCATCTCCCACGCCTATTGACGCAAAGTACATCCGTTAGATTTCGTCAATCGTCTCTATCTTGAGCTTTCAATTCAATACTTCTCCATTCGTCATCTCTGACTTCACGCTTCATAGTCCTCAGCCATGTAGGCCTGGGTCTTGTAACTTTTCTAGTACCTTGTGGAGCCCAGTTAAATTTTAATGAACCAATCTCTCTTGGGGAGTGCGAAAAGCATGCCCAAACCATCTCCATCTACCCCAACCATGATCCCATCCACATATGGCACTCGGTAATCTCTCTTATAGTTCCATTTCTAATCTTGTCCTGACATTCAACTCCCAATATTCTTTTAAAGAATTTATTCTCAAATTTACTTGTTATACCATGATTCATGTCCTTACAGTAACACAGATCTCACTAATCTGATATATAGCCTGGTTTTTATATGTAATTTCAGGCGATTTGATTTCAAAATTCTAATTAACCTAGCCATTGTCTGGTTTGCTTTTTTTAATCTTTCATTAAACTCCTATTCTAAAGACCCTGTATTAGAGATCATAGTTCCTAAATATTTAAATGATTCTACCTCTGTCTTTCTTCTATTTATTTCGAGCCCAACCAACTGTGATATTTCATGCATTATGGTTAGCAGGTTTTGCAAGTCCTGTGGTGTTTTGCTAATAAGGACAGCGTCATCAGAACACTCTAGGATTAGGTCCACTAATTTCCTATTACCAATCCAGTCCAATCTTTCTCCACCATATCCAACTCTTCTACGCATTTCAAAATCCATGAGGAGGATAAACAATATAGGTGGCAACACATTCCCTTGCAGTACCCCACAGTTCATTGGAAATTCATTTGATAAGACTTCACTAACATTAACTTTGCACTTACTATGCTCATGAACAGACTTAATTATATTTACATATTTAAGAGGAATTCCATAACGATGCTGGAGTCTCCACGAAATTGGCTGGTGCACACTATTAAAGGCTTTTTCATAGTCCACAAACGCCATCAAAAGTGGATTTCTATATTTTACGCATTATTGTACATGTCTCAAATGAAAATTTGGTCGCAGTACAACGTGTACCTTTTCTAAATTCTGGTTGTTCATTTCTAAGCTTTTCATTAATCTTACTCTCTAGTCTCTTTAGAATAAGCATACTATATATTTTCTTGACAACTGACGTAAGTGTGATGCCTCTGTTATTATTGCAATGAGTCAGGTCTCCTTTTTTAGCCATTTTCCTCAACACTTTTAACTCCCATTCATCAGGTTTTGCTTCTTCATACACAATAATCTTGTAAGTATGCTGGGGGTAACTTCATTTTCAGCCAATATCATCTCGGCAGTTATTCCATCGTAACCAGGGAATTTCCATCTCCTGTGTTTTTAATGATAGCTTCGACTTCAAACACACTGTATTCTTTCATGGTCATGTGTGTGCGTGTGTATATATATATATATATATATATATATATATATATATATATATATATATATATATATATAAATCTCTCTCTCTCTCTCTCTCTCTCTCTCTCTCTCTCTCTCTCTCTCTCTCTCTCTCTCTCTCTCTGTGTAGCTGTCTTTTGGACCAAAGTCTGTTTAAAAGGTTACTTTCACCTAATTGGCTTAATGCATTAACTTCATTAAGGCATTTCAAGGAGGCTTTGTATGGGATTCTGCCTTATATCCCGCGGTGCACTGATCGGTATGAAAGGTATCTTTATATATCAAAGGTTATATTTCATCTTTTATTTTTACTTATAATGTATTTTTGTATATACTTTTATCTTTTCATGTTTTATATACTGTGTAGATTCACATCGGATAGTTTCCTTATTTCATTTCATTGTAACTGTAAAAAATTTCTGTAAATAGACGCCATATTGGTATTATATGATATTTTTTCTTTCTATTTTACCTTTGTATTTTGTAGATTGTGATGACTATGTGATTACTTTAGTTTTTTTTGTGTAGAATATATATATATATATATATATATATATATATATATATATATATATATATATATATATATATTATGTAATATATATATATGTATATGTATATATATATATGTATGTATGTAATATATATATATATATATATATATATATATATATATATTATGTAATATATATATATGTATATGTATATATATATATGTATGTATGTAATATATATATATATATATATATATATATATATATATATATATATATATATATATATATATATATATATATATACAAACTATTAGATCTTGTTGCCTCTTCGCGCACAACAAGGGCTGAGAGCCTCCGTGTCGCTTTCGCATCCCCCGACAGACGTCTATGCTTGACAGCTGACAACGACCATTTCAGCAAGTCATGTCTGCAGGAAAAGCACCGACTTGGGAATCCCTCGTAATAATGCACAGAGAGAGAGGAGAGTGAGAGAGAGAGAGAGAGAGAGAGAGAGAGAGAGAGAGAGAGTCAATCTACAGTCTACTCGGGTACGATAGGAGTCTGATTTCCAAACAAGGGATTGGATAATAACATACTTTCTTTTGCAGGAAGCTGCTGTCTTGGTGACCCAGTTGCTTGTGAGTGATAGGGTCGTTAACACCGTAATTGCAAAAGTACGGAACAATTTGTTTAGCAGATTGCTGCTGCCAGAGGGTTAAGGTAGCCCGGCTTCTCCGTCTTAATTCTCTGTGTTCATGTCTGTCTAAAAGCGGATTGTCAAGCGTTTCTAAGGATAATTTCTTGGATGTATTTAAAGTATTGTTATGTCATTGGATATAAATTTCGGCAACTATTACATGATTTTTTAATAAATGAACATATCATTTGAGTGTGTGTCCGTCCTTTTACTAAATACACTTAACCAGCGTTTTTAACAAATTAATCTTTATTATTTCGTATTAATGTAGTCACCTAATATTCTAAACATGTAAAGCAGGTCGACTGCGCCTTACTTATCCCTTGACCTATAATAAAGGTGGTTATTTGGAATTTTCGTTTAAGTGCTGTGGTCTGGATGTGTTACCAATATTTTATGTCTATTGAAGGTATCCTGGGACAGTAACTGTAGAGTGCTGGACCCCAGATTAAAACGAAATGCTATTTTTTTATTAATTTATGTCAAGCAAGAACAGTTTTTAGTCTTATTTAGCGTTTTTCTTTTTTTATATATATTTGTATTTAGCTTTTGATTAACTGTCTTTTATTTAGTGCTATTGAATGTTTATTTAATGTCTATTTAATTGTTAATTTTCTTTTCAGTTATGTGTTTTGTACTCAGCGCCATTTAATGTTTACTTTCAACTTTTTTTCAGTTATATGTCTTTTAATCCGCTTTTTTTTTATTTATTTATGTGAATTTTATTCAGCTTCTTTCAAATCACATAAATTTTTCAGTTCCTGTGGAGAAGTTAACTCTGTATGATCCATAATAATTTATGGACACACATACATCAGTTCAAAGATATATACATTGTGCTT